>NW_020954567.1:22429855-22443014 GCF_900497805.2 Vombatus ursinus
CTCTCTCTCTCTCTCTCTCTCTCTCTCTCTCTCTCTCTCTCTCTCTCACACACACACACACACACACACACACACACAGGAGTAGATAGACATTCAGAAGGGGACACAGATAAGCCAGGCATGTTGGTACTACCCTGATGGATTAAATAGATGCTTTTTTTTTCAAAAGCCATACATGATAGAAATTTATGTTTTCAAAGAAAATAATCTCTTTCCACATGTGGAAATATTTATATCTGGTTATCTTTGTCAAATCTATTATGAATTTTAAAGTGATTTTTAAAAATTAAAAAGAAAGCACCAAAAAATTTTAAGCAAAAAAAACATTTTTTTTAAGGATACCACTCAGCTTTTCCAGGTTTCAGTTTCAATCTTAAATATGGAACTGAGACTTTCATATATTTCATAAGAATCTCATAAGATCCTTAAGGTCCTTTCCTTCTCTAATATCTTCTGATTTATCATTTTAATGAGACTACTCTATGGCCTTTTGAGATCACAAGACAGTCTTAGGATTCAATTTATGCACATCTATAAAAAGAGAACTATTTCACATGAGAGGATGCTGCTGTCACTGGCAAGCATTCTTTCCTGTACCAGATTCCCTCCTCTCCATATATATAATAGTTGTATGTTGCAGGGATGGTTGGCACTGCATCATTCACATTCTTCTCAGGCCCAAACAGATAGGAAAGCACAATGGCTGCAAGTGTGTAGGCTGCAGTCTGTAGCCGCTGCTGGAAATATGTCTTAGCACAATTCACTCCATTGTCCTTCCCTGACCCTGAGCTCATGGCATTGGAGAATGAGTCTGGAGGCAGTGACAGAGAGAGAGAGCAGGGAACACAGTAGCACTAGAGTGGTGCCAAGTCACCGGACAAGAGACACAAAGACAATGGCCAAATCGTACCTTATATAGGATGGCTGCCAAGTTCACTGATGCTGCTTCCTGATAGACTGAATGTTTAGTCATTTTCAGTGTGTCTGACTATTCATGACTCCACTTGGGGTTTTCTTGGCAGAGATACTAGAGTGGCTTGCCATTTCTTTCTCCAGCTCATTTTACAGGTGAGGAAACTGAGGCAAACAGGGTTAATGACTTGCCTAGGGTCACACAGTTAATAAATGTCTGAGGCCAGATTTGAACTCAGGTCTTCCTTCCAGGCCCAGCACTCTATACACTACACCACCTAGCTACTCTCCCTGATAGATTAGTTATTTGCACAAGATTCCATGTTCTGGCTTCCATGACATGAGTGAATCAAGAAACTAACTCAGATTACTTCAGCCGTATCTGATGATTCAGCCTAAAGGAAAGAGAGTCAAATATCCTTAGAAACACTGTTATTTCTCTCATCTACCTGTTCAAGGGAGGGCTGAAACTTTATATTACCTGGAGTTCATGGGACCAGAGTGTTTAGGAGTGTTTCAAGTATTTAGGAGAGTGACAAGCTTGGTCTCTATTTTACCTGTTTTTATCATGCATTACATTCTCTGGTTACTAAATACCACATATTTGCTCATTGATTCTATTCTAAGAGTAGAAAACTGTTAAATATGTAACCCAAGTCCCAAAGCCCATTATTATGGGACTCTTTCCTCACTGGTATAAATCAATCCCAGGTGCCTGTGTGAGGAGTAGGGGCAGAGTTGACTCAAGAGGGAAAGAAGGGAGATCTGGTCTCTTGAGTCTTTTTGGGTTCATCTTCTGGCTGTGATTACCAAGAAAGAAGATGCTCAGGAGTCTCACCTCTCTTCAAGTTCATAAATGAAGAAAAACTCTGGGAAGAAACCAATGTGTAGAACTTTGATCATGTCCCTATCCCTAGCTTCAGGGAATTTCCCCTTGGATGAGATGTGGAACTCTCTGTTGAGCTGAGTTAGCTTACTTTCAATGGAAGAGCTCATTTACACTGTGTATTATCTGGTGTGTATGTGTGTGTGTGTATAGTGTATCTATATATGTACATATGCACACATATATCCATACATATATGTATACTCCTATGTACATTTTCTCTGGTTTCTTTTTTGCTATTGACTTGGATAAAGGGAGTTCTTTGCTACTTGCTATCATTTTCATTAGAGAGAATTGGCATTTGGTGGGAAGAGAGAAATACCTTGGATATAAAACTTGAGATCTTCTTTTCCCCATTTTAGAAATAGTGATCAGGAGTTTAGCTTGAACCTTTAAATTATATCCCCTAGACTAATAATATTTCATGGAGCAGATAGATATAATTCCCACCTCTCTGAAGAGAGCAATGTGTTAGCCAGCCTCTAGCTCCAACTTCCTGCTTTTTCTTCTGGCAGGAATTAACGTCTCCCTTGGAAAAGGGTGGGGGAAAAAGATGTCTATTCTTGCCTTGCTGTGAGCCACACACAACAGCCCCTTGCTATATGTATAGCATTCCAGTAAGTGTGTCTGCTTCCACAGGAAGACAACACCATCATGGTGAAGTTATGTGACTAGCACTCATTTAAATACAGTGTGTTCAGAAGGAGATGGGGTTAGCCAGTGGATAGGGACTTGGGTCTAAATTCTGATAAAGTATATCCACAAAGCCACATACCCCTAGACAAGATGGTGCAACTTTGTAGTAGAAGGGAGAGTCCCAGGCACTCTGGTAACTATAGAGAGCATAGCACTTACTCAACACTGCCCAACTCAATTCATGTTTCTCAACATGCCTCAATGGGGCATGCAGAAACTATCCAAGAAACATAGGATTTCCCTAAAGAGTGGTTATTAGTGCCACTTCGTGGTTAGCTATTTATTAGTGTATTTCATTTAGCAGTAGATAGTGTTTTTGTTAGGGGTGTGAATTAAACACGTAAGCCTCTGAAGGCTAGCTATCAGGTGAAACTCGGCAGCATTGCTGAAAACACTCCAACATATTGACAGTAAATTGACCATGCATTGCCAAAAATATAGCCCCTCATTGCCTTGGAATCCCAGAAGCTCTTAGTAGCATGACTGCTTTTCATTCATATGCACGATGGCACTGGGGCATAGTGCAAAGAACACTGAGCCAGGATTCAAGGGTCCTAGTCTTGGCCCTGCTTCCAGAGACATAACCTTGAACAATCACTTTATCCCACTGGGAACCTTGGTTTCTTCTTCTACAGAATGAGGGGATTGGACCAGATGATCTCTAAGGTATCTTCTTCTAGCTCTGATACCCTGTGATTCCTAATTCAGTTCCTACACATAGTATCTGTATAGCCTTTAGTAAATCATAGCTCTGTCCTGAGCCTCAGTTTCCTAATCTGCAAAATAAGGATCATAATCTGTGCCCTGATTACTGTACAGTATTGTTGTGAGAAACAAATGAGCTAACATATGCCATAGCACTTTGTAACCATAAAGTGTTCTGTAAATGTGGGCTATTATTATCGTTATCATTATGATTGTTATTATTAATTGCTAGATTGTGAGCTCCCTGAGGGCAAGGACTGTCTTTTGCCTCTTTTAGTATTCCTTGCACTTAGCACAGTGCCTGACACATAGTAGGTGCTTAATAAATGTTTATGGATATTGATTGATGTTGATACTATTTTCCCTTTGTCCATCTTCTATGCCTGAATGCAAATAGTTCATCATGAGATCCTACCTGTCCACCTACTCCTTCCCTTTCATAGTTAAGTTCCATGAGACCTTCAGACTTTAAGGAGTAGAACATTTCCCCATCTTTGCAGAGTCTCTTCTCTTTGATTGCTCGTGTGTAACTATTGCTATGGAGACTGATGGGAACGGCTGTCACTAGTCTGCCATCTAGTCGACCCTGGAAGAGGAGTCACAGAGTACAACATGACAGCCAGAACAGACCTGAGAAACCATCTGGTCCAATGCCCTCATTTAACAAATGGGGAAACTGTGCCCCAGCAAGCAGAATGGACTTGCCTGGGGTCATACCACTAGTTAGTGCTAAGACTGAGAATAGAACCCAACTAGGTTTCGGTTCTTTTTTGTTGTTCAGTTGTTTCTTCAATCATGTCCAAATCTTCATGACCCCACTTGGGATGTTCTTGGCAGAGATACTGGAATGGTTTTGCCATTTCTTTCTCCAGTTCATTTTATACATGAGGAAACTGAGGCAAACAGGGTTAGGGGACTTGCCCAAGGTCACAAGGCTAGTAAGTGTCTGAGGCCAGATTTGAACTCACAAAGATGAGTCTTTCTGACTCCAGGCCCAGAATTTTATCCACTGCACCATTTTACCAACATTAAAATGTGAACTTGATTCCCTCTCCTCGGCTTATCAGACTTTGACTTTCTCTTGGCTGTATTCCTGATCCTCAATGGTTATAACTGCTGAATGGAAATTCCTCTGAAAAATTTTTTAAAAATCCACTTTTGTTTGTCTCATCATGGAGAGATTGCAAATTGCTCTGAAAATTTGGTAGTGAGAACTGATCATAGTAGGAAAGGTCATTCATCTCTCAGCTCAGTTTCCTGAGATGACAGTTTGCTTGATGGACGGGGCCATGAGGAGCCAGAGGTAACCTGGAGGTTACCTCTTGAGCTCAAGTAGGTTGGAAAAGCTACTAGCCAGAAGGATTGCTAACGCTAGCACTAACACAGAAAGAAGGAAGTGACAAGAACCTATTCTGAAACTTAAAATTTTTTCCCTGCAAATATTTTTTCTTTTAAGGACCAAAGCAATAATAGAATACCTCATATTTGGATAAAATCATAGGATGATAGAATTGTAGATTTGGCATTGGAAGGAACCAAGTTCAACCTCTTCATTTTATATATGGAGAAACTGAGGCTCAGAGAGTGACTTGCCCAAGGTAAAAGAGCCAGTGGGTATCTGAGGCAGGATTCAAACTCAGGCCTTCCTGACTCCAAGTCCAACACTCTCTATCCAATTCAGGTGAGTTACTGCCTTTCATCCTTACAGCAACTTCCATGAAGGAGGTAGTCAGAGCTGTACCTAGGCATTCTGGCACCCAGGACAAATTTAGCTGTGGTTGGGGGGTGAGAACAATGAACAGTAGTCTGTCTGTATCAGGTACAATCAAGCCAGGAGAAGTCGGGCCTATCCCCTAAAGAGTCTGTCTCGAGGCCCCATAGCATGACTCATTTCTAAATTCCCTGTACCCTAACCTCCAAGAGGAAGGAGAAGCATTATGGTGAGGTAGTACTGGGGAAGAGGGGTGGTGGTGGGGAGGAACAAGGTGAAAAGGAGGACACAGGAATGGAAGAAGGCACAACCTGAGAGAAAAGGTACCACTACGACGCCCTTCTGAGATTGGTTCCCCAGGACCCATTTACAGATATAGTTGCATCAAGTGTTGAGGCCACCTGAGGACTATAAGAATTAGAGATTGCCAACCATAAGACTATGGCAGCAAGGCAGAATGCCCCACCCTTCAGGTGTCAGCAGCCCTCCCTGCCCTGGGACAAAAGCCCCAGTGACACTGGCCTAGTGATGCCATCAAAGTATTGCTATTTCCATTTTGTAGATGAGGAAAACATGGCCCCAGGGAAATGAAGTGATTTGCCCAAATCACTTACCTAATAAATAACAGAACCCAACTTAGAAGCCCCATTCCTTAACTCCTTCTTCAATGTTTTTCCTTCTACTTAGAACTTTACCCTTCGTTTCTCTTAGAAGTCATAATAGCTCATAGGGATACAATCCTCTATACATGTTATCTTTTTTGATCTTCACAAATATTATTGTATTTCATCTTCATGCCCATGAGGTTAGAAGTAACAGAAGTTCATATTTCTTTAGTGCCTTAATATTTACAAAGCCCCCTCCTCACAACAATTCTATGGTGGAGGGAAGGTAGGACAGGTGGAATTTCTTCTTTTTTAATTATTTGTTTTTAGTTTTCAACATTCACTTCCATAAGATTTTGAGTTTTAAATTTTCTCCCTCTCCCTCTCCCTCTCCTCCCCCCTCCCCAAGATGGCATGCAATCTGATATGGGCTCTACTTATACATTCATATTGAGCATATTTTCACATTAGTCATGATGTATAGAAGAATTAGAATTCATGGGAGGAACCACAAGAAAGAAGAAATAAAACAAAACAACAAGAGAAAGAGAGCAAATAGTATGCTTTCATCTGCATTCAGGCTTCATAGTTCTTTCTCTGGATATGGATAGCATTTTCCACCATGAGTCTTTTGGAGTTGTCTTAGATCCTTGCATCGCTGAGAAGAGATAAGTCTATCAAAGTCATTTACCACATAATGTGGCTGTTACTGTGTACAATGTTCTCCTGTTCTGCTCATCTCACTCAGCATCAGTTCATATAAATTTTTCCAGGTTTTTCTGAAATCTGCCTGCTTATCATTTCTTATAGCACAATAGTAGTCCATTACATTCATATACCATAACTTATTCAGCCATTCCTCAATTGATGGACATCCCCTCAATTTCCAATCCTTTGCCACCACAGAAAGAGCTGCTATAAATATTTTTGTACATGTGGGTCCATTTCCCATTTCTGTATCTCTTTGGGATACAGAACTAGAAGTGGTATTGCCAGGTCAAAGAGTATGCATAATTTTATAGCCCTTTGGGCATAGTTCCAAATTGCTCTCCAGAATGGCTGGATCAGTTTACAATTCCACCAACAATGCATTAGTGTTCCAATTTTCCCACATCTTCTCCAACCTTTATCATTGTCCTGTTTTGTCATGTTAGCCAATCTGATAGATGTGATGTGGTACCTCAGAGTCGTTTTGATTTGCATTTCTCTAATCAATAGTGATTTAGAGCATGTTTTCATATGACTATAGATGGCTTTAGTTTCTTCCTCTGAAAACTGCCAATTCATATCCTTTGACCATTTATCAATTGGGGAATGACCTGTATTCTTATAAATTCAACTCAGTTCTCTATGTATTTTAGAAATGAGGGCTTTATCAGAGACACTGGCTGTAAAAATTGTTTCCCAGCTTTCTGCTTCCCTTCTAATCCTGGTTACACTGGCTTTGTGCAAAAACTTTTCAATTTAATGTAATCAAAGTCATCCATTTTGCATTTCAGAATGTTCTCTATCTCGTTTGGTCATAAATTCTTCCCTTCTCCGTAGATCTGATAGGTAAACTCTTCCTTGCTCTCCTAGTTTGCTTATAGTATCAGTATTTATACCTAAATCATGTACCCATTTTGACTTTATCTTGGTATAAGGTGTAAGATGTTGGTCTATGCCTAGTTTCTGCCATATAATTTTCCATTTTTCCCAGTAGTTTTTGTTAAATAATGAGTTCTTATCCCAGAAGCTGGAGTCTTTGGATTTATCAAATAGTAGATTATTATAGTCATTGACTGTTGTGTCTTACATACCTAACCTATTCCACTGATCCACCACTCTATTTGTCAGCCAGTACCAAGAAGTTTTGATAATTCCTGCTTTATAATACAATTTAAGATCTGGTACAGCTAGGCCACCTTCCCTTGCATTTCTTTTCAGTAGTTCCCTTGATATTCTGGACCTTTTGTTCTTCCAGATGAATTTTGTTATTGTTTTTTCTAGCTCTATAAAATTTTTTTTGGTAGTTTGATTGATATGGCATTGGATAAGTAAATTTATTTAGGTAGAATTGTCATTTGTATTATATTAGCTCAAATTTCTTCTTCTTTACAAAATGAGGAAACTGAGGTTATGAGAGATTAAATAGCTGACCACAAGCGCATTGGTTATATCTGAGCTGGGATTTGAACTGAGGTATTCTGGTTCCAAGTTTATTGTTCTTTGTACTACACGGTAGTTGAATTTTAACCTGAGTTTAAAAACAGTATGTGAGGAGTAGACCACTATCTCTCTAACTGGATTGGATTGTGAGTTTCTTCTGTCTTTATTGTCATGTGTAGAGACATATGGAGCATAGTAGCTGCTGCCTTAGACCCATAAGAAGGGCTGTCTCTACATTCCAAGGGCAGGATTTTTGATGTCCAAAGGAATGTGCCTCACCCAATGGTTGTGCTCTTGGAAGGTTCTGTGCTAAGTTAATTTCTGCAGATTGATTCTTGTTTTAAATAAAGGAAGGGAGCTGTTATTTAAAGGAACCCTGCAGGGGAATCTTTTTGTTAAGGGAATAACCTCCTGCAATGTGAATCACCATTAATTTATCTCTTAGGTGAGTTCCAATATTTGTAGATGTTGTTCCTTAAAGTGGGACAGGCCTATATGTACTTACAGGCAGAAGTATTCTTATGAGAAGTGGAAAGAGAGGGACAGAGAATGGGGGAATCAAGATAAGGTGGGGGAAGGAGCTTATTTTATTTCATCAAATACCAAAGGAGTATTTATATACATACATATATAATATATATACATACATATATATATACACACACACAAATACACACACACACACACACACACACAAACCCACACCAAAGGCCCAAGCCTCACAAAGGGGCACAACCCCACCCTCTAGGGCATCAATGCACAAAAGCCACCAACATCAGACATGCCTGCAGGCTCTGAATATGGTGTGGCACTCTTCTGACTTTAAGATACTTGCTGCCTGGTAGGACCTGATGGAACCAGAAAGGCCCATGCCTGGTGAGTCAATGCTTAAAATCCCCCCCTTCTGTCCAAGTCTTTGCTCATTGTTAAAAAGTATAGATGTCCCTAAAGGGGGCCACTCTGTATGTATTCTAAAATTAGGCCCCAGCCTAGTCTGATCACTGGATACTCCCTGTTATAAACCCCAATATCTGGTCAAACTGGACTACCTCAGCAGTTCCCACCTCCATCTTTGTTTCTGACATTCCCTCTACCTACCCTGACCTTCCTCCCAGCTTTATTTGTCCCATTCCTCCCCCTACTTCAAGGCCTAGTGCAGATGCCATCTCCTCCATGAGGCCTTCCCTGACTCTTCATCACCATCCCTATGCCCCACCAGGCATAGGTGATCCTCTCCAATTCCAGCAATGCTTTTGCATATCTTCTTGTATTCAATCTTATAGCACGATTACTTATTTTCACACCTGTCTCCCCCTACATCTAGGCAGCTAGGTGGCATAATGGTTAGAGCATTGGACCCAGAGTCGGGAAGACCTGAGTTCAAATTCGGCCTCAGACATGTACTAGCTGAGTGACCCTGGACAAGTCGCTTAAGCTCTATCTGCCTCAGTTTCCTCAACTGAAAATGAAAATCATAATAGCATCTACCTATTGAGAGGATCAAGCAAGATAATGTTTGTAAATCGCTTAGCATGGTGCCTGGCACAAAGTAGATGCTGAATAAATACTGATCACTTCAGACACACACCTCTACTAGTCTAAGGAACAGCATCATACAATGATTATCCAACAATCCAATTCAACAAGCATTTATTAAGCAGATGGAGTTTACGTGGGGTCAGGAAGACTGAGGCTCAGCTCCCATCATTGACACTTACTGAGCCCCATATTAGTCATTTAAAAATAAGGATAACAATGCCCACCTCATAGGGTTGTTGTGAGGTTCAAATTAGGTAATACTCATAAGGTATTTTGTAACTCTTAAAACTATTATATAAATGTCAGCTGTTATTAGACTGTAAGTCTCCCCTCCAGGATGGGGAATCTTTATTATATTCTTCATTATATTCCTTACAGGGTCTTGTCCCTCGTTGGAGCCCAACAAATATGTGTTGAGAAAAATTAAACACTTAGTCATCTACACCTGAATATGAATAAAGGAGGGATGGGGTACAGTAGTGGGAAATAGACAAAAACGTGGAGATGACGGGCAAACAAAACAAGCGTCATCTGCTCCACGCTGTCTACATGACATATGGCACATACATTTCTTGGTTCTGGTAACAGAAAAGCTTCCAAATACCTGTTGTGTCAACTTTACAGGGCAGTTCTAAGGATCTAATAAGATCATCTATGGGAAGGCTCCCCTTAGAAACTGAGGATCCTATACAAATTTGAACCATTGTTATAAACCAACACCAAGACAAAGCAAGCTTCCATAAAGATTCCTTATATGACTTTGGGTAAGTCCTTTAACTTCTCTGGGCCTCAGTTTCCCAACTTTTAAAATAAGAGGTTTGGACCAGGAGTGGGGAACTTGTGGCCTTGAGGCCACATGTGGCCCCCCAGGTCTTCAAGTGCAGCCTGAATGTGAAATGTGAAGGGCCGCACTTGAGGACCTAGAAAGTCACAGATTCCCCACCCCTGGATTAGATCATTGGAGCATAATATTAGAACTGGAAGGGACTTGAGAGGCTATCTAATGCAATAGTGCCAAACTCAAATAGAAACAAGTCACTAAACCATACATAAAGAAGGGTTCCTGCAGGCTATGCATTGACTTAGAAAACAGTTATTAATTAGAAAGTACAATATTGATTTAAAAAATTGATATTATCTATGTTTTATTGTCCTTTTATTTATTTTGTTAAATATTTCCTAATTACATTTTAATCTTTCTGGCTGTGTGTTCAACCCCTCTAATCTCATTTTATAGATAAGAAACTGAGGCCCAGAACAATTAAAATAAACTAACCTAAGGTCACACAGATAGCAGGTAGCAGAGCCAAGGATGACCACTAAGGTCCCTTCCAACTTGAAATCTAGAATCCTATGATCATGTGATTTCTTTTCCTCTTTGAGGCAGCCCTAAATGTTTATTTTAACTCAATTTTCCGGGCATTAAAATGTTATGGAATACAGAGGGAGAAACATGTCGTGGAATTTGTGCCAGACCTGTAACACCACTACCCCAGTGATCCTTCTTTGGTCTTCTCCAAGTACTGGGTCCCAGAATCCAGGAAATCCTATAGCTCTTAATACCTCCACCTCCACCCTTCCTCCGTCCTGTCTCCTTAGATCTTGGTCTAGCCACAGATTGTTAGGATATCCTAGGCTGAGTCGGGCCTTCAGAACACCTACAGGAACAGTCCTGGGAAACAGCCAAAAGGAAAAAGAGTCATCCCACTAATAATTTACAAGAAAAAATAAGTCTGCCAGTTCCAAGCCTGGAAGAACAAAGAACTTTGGCTCCTAAGTCTCACCAAGATGTCTTGAAATTCTCTCCATATATTTAAGGGATCAACCTAATTTCCGACCCTCTATTCTCTCTTTCTCTGTCACTGCCACTTTTCTTCAGGGATATTGAAGATTCTGGGGCAACTAGGTGGCACAGTAGATTGAGCACTCGGCCTGGGGTCAGGAAAGCCTGAGTTCAAATCCAGCCTCAGATACTTACTATCTGTGTGACCCTGGGCAAGTCACTTAACCCTGTATGCCTCACTTTCCTCATCTATAAAACGAGCTGTAGAAAGAAATGGCAAACCACTTCAGTATCTTTGCCAAGAAAACCCCAAATAGAGTCACAAAGAGTCAGACACAATTGAAACAACTGAACAACAGCTCATGATTCCCTTTGCAGACTCATGTCACGAGGGAATTTCAAAAGGCTTTACCAGCAGTTAAGGAAATACTAACAACTTAAAAGAAATACAATAAAACCTCTTCCAGGGAGTTTGAGGAATGCCAAACCAGAGTTCCTATTCCAGTACCTCCTAATCTGGCCATGCAGGACTGATAAATGCTTAAAAAGGCAACTCTAGTGTGTTGTTGTTCAGACATTTTTCAGTTGTGCCTGGCTCTCCATGACCCCATTTGGGGTTTTCTTGGCAAAGATACTGGAGTAGTTTGCCATTTCCTTCCCCAGATCATTTTACAGATGAGGAAACTGAGTTAAGTAATTTGTCCAGGGTCACAAAGCTAATAAGTGTCTGAGGCAGGATTTGAACTCAGGAAGAAATCTTCCTGACTCTAGGCCTGGCACTCCATCCGCTATGGCACCACCTCACTGACCCTAGCTATATTGTAGAGTGATACTATATCTGGAGTCAGCAAGCCTGGGTTCAGATCCCAGTTCTTTGACTTGCTAGCTGAGGCCTCCCCCTAAACCCACACACACACACACACACACACACACACACACACTACCTCATATTTATTGTGTGTGTGCTTATACACTACACTTTGTCTCCTCATAGAACATAAGGTCCTTGAAGGCAGGGATTATTTCATTTTTATCTTTGTATTTCCAGCTCCTAACAGAGGACCTTCAATCATCAATCAACAAAGTATTTATTATGCATTTATTATGGGCCAGGCACAGTGCTAAACACAGCAACACAAACAAAAAGCTACATCAGTCCCTCTTCTTGAGGAGTTTACATTCTAATGATGGGAGACCTGGGTATGTATACAGGTGCCTAAAACATACAAAATCCATACAAAGTTACTTTAGAGGGAAAGCTGAAGGAGAAAAAAGGAAAATAAATGCTGGTCGATTATTTGATTGATTCAACAAGAGAATAACCTCAGGCCCACCTTGCTGAACCTGATTCCTCATCTGTCAAATTGAGGGGATTTGATTAGATGATCTCTAAGTGTTTTCTACACATGTGCCTATACTCTGACCATCATCATCTCCCCCAGATCCAAACTTGGACTCCAGCTCTAGGTCCCCAGCTTTGAACTGTGCTTCTGCCTCTCCAGCTCTGAGAGGTGAGTTTTCATCTTATCTTACTGGGAACCAGGCCTCCTTGACACTTCCCCACCATCTCCATGCCATGCTACTTGGCCCTTCCAACTCCCCTATGTGACCCTCTTTCCATTGTCATTTATGGGTTATCTCCCCCTGTTAAAATGTTAGCTCCTCAATGCAAGGGCCTGTCCTGATTCTTTGTATCCCCAGTGCTTATCAGTGCCTGGTGCTTAAGAAAAACTTAGTGAATGTTTAATCTATCTCTGTATCTTTCTGTGTGCCTATCTTTCTTTCTTTCTATCTATCTATCTATCTATCTATCTATCTATCTAAATATCTATCTATCTGCCTATCTTTCTTTCTACCTACCTATCTACTTCTGTCTCTGTCTATCTACCTATCTGGGGGCCATCTCCAGTCATCCTGATCGACATCTTGCCACTGAACCCAGATGGCTCCAGAGGAGAGAGTGAGGCTGGTGACTTTGTACAGCCCTTTCTCACTTAAATCCAATTCATGACATCACCTTCCTCATGTCACCGTCCTCTTCAAAAATGAAGGACAAACAACAACTTGTGAGTAGTAGTAGTTGCCCCACTGAGGACTCAACTGGCCAGTTCCGGTTGGGCAACCAGCTCCTTCCTTCCTTCCTTCCTTCCTTCCTTCCTTCCTTCCTTCCTTCC
>NW_020954567.1:22443024-22526956 GCF_900497805.2 Vombatus ursinus
TTCCTTCCTTCCTTTCTTCCTTCCTTCCTTCCTTCCTTCCTTCCTTCCCTCCTTCCTTCCTTCCTTCCTTCCTTCTTCTCTCTCCTCTCCCTCCCTCCTCTTCCTCTGTCCACATAGGGAATCGTACCCTTACCTGAGGGTACTCTGCCCAAAGGAATATAAATTTTGATTGCTGAAACCTCATAAGGTATCTTGGGGTTTTTTAAGGACCATGCCTTAAACCTAAATCATTCTGACCCTCACTGATTGACCAACAATAGGTCCCAGCCCACGCCTACTTTGGTCACTGTTCCAGTTCTGGTGGCTCAGAGTGAACGTAAATAGCCATTTTTTCTGTTTTGGCCAGAAATCCTGAGGGTCTTCTCCTCCCAGACTGATTTTTTTTTTTGACAAGGTAAAAGAGGCCATTTTTTGCCTCACTTCTTACCTCTCCTTAATCACTGAATGGCCATTGCCTCAGACAAACTGAGACCTGGAAAAGACCTTAGCTTAAAAAGTCCAAGGTCTCCCACTGCATCCAGGGCCATCTCCAGTTGTTCTGATCCATATCTTGCCACTGGACCCAATGGCTCTGGAGGAGAAAGTGAGACAGGTGACTTTGCACAGCCCTGCCTCACTTAAATCCAATTCACTTGCAAGTCATGCCATCACCTTCCCAATGTCATGGTCCTCTTCCAGAACAAAAGACAAACAACAATATCTATCTATTTATTTATCTGTTTATCTATTTGTCATCCCTTCTGGCTCAAACCTATGACCTTATGTTCTCTAATTAAAACTGAGTCTGTTCTCATTCAAAACCACTAGCTTAGCCATAAATCTGCATAATACCACCATCTTGGTTCCTGGCTGGTGCCAGTGTACTTTGATCCAAGAGTTCCAGACACCCCCAATTCCCCCTCTTCTTCCTGGAAGGCCTCACCCTATTGATCCCAGTTCCTCCCACCTGCTAAGAACCAGTCCTTCCAACCACTAAGATCCCTCCACGGTAGCAGCACTTTTCCCTGATTAGGCTATGTTAGCATAACTCCACTAGTAATTAGCATGTTACCATACACCTCCCCTCACACTAGGAAAATAATTTATAAATTTTTCAATACACAATACATAGACAATCTATACATACACTCTCATGGCCACAAGAAACATGCATTTCCCATCACCAGCCACGGAAGAAAAGGGAGAGGGAAACAGCGCTGAGAAATTTCGCCTCTTCTACAATTGTGTCTGGGTTGGCCCCTGGCCTGGGAATCTGTGCCAATGGAGACTCCTTGTTCTGATGGCCTCCTGGCAAGCTGTTTTCCCTATCCTGAACTGCTCTTCTGCAGGAAGGTGATAAGTGTTTCTCAGATTCAGATGCACCCTCTTCTCCTACTCCCCCCCCTCCATAAATTACAGAAATCCTGAGATGCAGAAGATCCCAGTCCCGGCCCCACCTCCTACTGGGCCTCTCTTGTCAAGTCAACTCCTCTTTCTGCCCTGGAGCATCCTCCCTGCCTCCCTCCCACGGACTAGGTGTAAGGCCACCCACAGAGCTCATTAATCATCTTCTACTGGGATGCCAGGCTGCAGGCACATGCAACAGGGAGGACAAATAGAACAGACTGACTGCTGCCCCGGGAAGTCAGTGACAGGGCAGATGGTTATTGAAATTAAAATTAGAATGACCAGGCAGATAGTCTGTTAGCAAGCCAGCTGTTCACCTGGTCCCTCCTCCTGCTGCATTATAGGATGCATGCATCTGTTTATATGTAACTAATTGCAGGTCATAAAACCCATCTCAAAGTGCCTCTGAGGTTCATATCAAGGCCCCATGGCCCTTGGGGTTTTTTGACAGGGCCACAGACTACACTCCACCCTGCATTAGGGCTGGGTAACTGAGTATAAGACCTGAGTGTCCGATCTAGAGGGCCAACCCCTTTATTTGACAAATGAGGTAACTGACGTACAGAGAAGTAAAGTGAATTATCCAAGGTAATAAAGGTAGCAGATGGCAGAGCCAGTATTCAAATCCCGGTCTTAGGATTCCAGGCCATTAGGAGATAGAATTAGAAAATGTACCTAGATCAGTCCCAAATCATTTCCATCAATGGAACGAAAACAATAACAACCACCTGAAAGCATGAACTTTGGAGATTAGCCCAATATTATCTCTAGTCAATCAATCAACAGTAACTGGCATTGATAAAGCACTTTAAGGTTTGCCAAGCATTCTGCATCGATTATCTCATTTGAAGCTCAAAATAACCCTGTGATGCAAGAGCTCCAGGTTTTAATATCCCCGTTTTACTCTCTGGATGGGGAAAGGCAAAGAGATCAACTACGGCAGAGACATCAAACATGTCACCAGCAGCATCCCCAGGGCCACCCAAACCAGGTTCACATAGAATTTAACAAATAAAATATACACGATGTAAATGAGTGGTTTTCTAAATCAATTTGCAGTTCACAAGGACCCTTATTTACCTGTTTCTATTTTATTTTGACACTTTTGATCTAGGGGATAGAAACACAAAAGTTATTGTTAAAAATCTGTTGGGGGTTTTTTTAATTCCCATTTTACAGAAAAGGAAACCAACTCAGAGAGATTAAGTGATGCGGCTAAAGTCAACCAGCTTGCAAATGGGTGGGGCAAGACTTGAACACAGGTCTTCCTGAACCCATGCCTGCCAATCAATCCACTATCTATGGTTTATTGAGCATCCACTTACTGAAGTGAGAGATATTGTACTAAGTGTGAGGGAGGCTGCAAAGATGAATGAGATCTTGTCCTTGCCTTCTAAATTCTTGTAATCTAGTTGGGGAAATAAGACCTAATTTATCCTTTGATATATTAATAAAACCGTGACCTCACTAATTGTGACTATTTCTTCCACTGGTATAGATTATAAATCCTTTACAACTTCCTATCTTGTGTGATTCCCACTTAGGTCTTTCCATAAATCTTCTGTGGATGACACAAGCATAAAACAAGCGGAAAATTCTCCTCCATCTCTTTTTACATTGAATGTACTAATGTTGCACTGAGGCTGTCCATCTCTTTTCTCTCATTCTTCCCACAAGACCGGATCTCATTCTTTCCCAGTCATCCAAATCCTGGATGACATCATTTATACCACTTTTGCTTACAAGGTCATCACCAGTAATATTACAAGGCAATTGGCATTTGCCCAGGGCTCCATTGCATAACTATCCTGCATTTTTTTCCTAATTTCCCAGTGATGGGGAGAAAATAGAAATAAATTACCCAATCAGAGGCACTAAGTACCTAAGGTACACAATGGACCCAGAATCAGGAAGACCTGAATTAAAATCTGGTCTCTGACATTTACTAGCAACCCAGGAACTATATGAACACAATGACAAAACACTTTTCACACAAATAAAGTCAGATCTAAATAATTGGAAAAACATCAGTTGCTCATGGGTAGGCCGAGCTAATATAATAAAAATGACATTTACTAGCTATGTGACCCTGAGCAAGTCATTTAACCTTGGTGTGTCTCAGTTTCCTCAACTTTAAAATAGGAATAATAACACCTTCCTTCCAGGGCTGTTGTGAGAATCAGGTGAAATAATCTTTATAAAGCACCTAGCACATAGTTGGCACTTAATAAACACTGCTTCCTTCCTTCCATCTATCCCCACCCCTACCCCAAGCCCCAGAAACCCTCCCTAGTAGCTTAGCATCTTGGGAATTTGCTACATGAGATGTTCTGACCTTGAGAGCAGAGGATTCTCGCCAGGTTAGGTAAGTCAAAGTCTATGGGGGGAGAAGGAACTGACATGTTTATTTCAGAGCATAGAGAGGCAGGACAAGCTGATGCCTGGTTACTGGAGAGTACCCACTGAGCAGGACCTAGGACTTGGACGGCCAAGTAGATTGTGAAGGCGATCACACGAAAGGTGCCTGCCCCGACGTGGCTCTCTCAGGCTGGGTCCTCCCCAAAGCACACCTTGCTTTGTTAATGGGCTGGGACAGGTGGCACACTGACTGAACACACCATTACATCCAATTAGTCCCGGCCAAAGAGCGAACCAATTATGTAACAGTCTCTAGCTCCATCCACCTCTGCCAAAGGGGGCTTTAGCATCGCCTGAGTGAGCAGCTGGCCTACAGCTGCTCCCTTGACAGAGAAAGATTGTTTCAAAGACATCAGGAGCAGGTCCAGCTGCAGCCCCCTCTGTGTGAGAATGTTTCCTTGTGTGACATAAGTCTCTTGCCAGAACTCTGGCTTAATGGCTATTTGCCTGTGACCAAGTGGAAAAAATATCCTACGGTGCCCAGATTCCTCTCCCAGGCTTCCCCTCCCTTCCATCCCTCTTCTACAAACAGAAAACGTCGATTGTCTGGAGGAACTGCTGCTCTGAAATTCAGATAGTCAAAAAGCGACTTAACTGTGCATACCCTTTGATTCAGCAATAACAAACACTATTAGACCTATACCCCCAACGAGATCAGAGAAAGAGAAAAATGACCTATGTGTACACAAATATTGATAACAGCTCTTTTTGTGATAGCAAAGAACTGAAAACTGAGGGTATAGGTGCCCAACAGTGGGGAATGACTGAACAAATTATTGTATATGAATGTAATGGAACTCTATGGAACTGTGAGAATCATGAAGGGGACAATAGGGACAGTTTCAGAAAAGCCTGGGAAGACTTAGATGAACTGATGAAGAGTGAAGTAACTAGAACCAAGAGGATAAATGATACTACAACAACAATATTGTAAATATGAACAACTTGAAAAGACTTAAGAATTCAGATCATGGCAAAAACCGATCATAATTCCATAGGTCTGATGACAAAGAATGCTACTCACCTCTGAGGAGAAAGGTCATGGACTAAATATTCAGAATAAGACACATTTGGGGAATGTGGCTGATACAGGAATTTATCTTACTTGACTTTGCATATTTGTTATGAGGGTTGCTTTTTTTTTTTACAAGAGGATGAGTATGAGAGAAAATAAGTGCCTATTACTTGGGAAAAATTAATTTTTTAAATTAAAAAGTGAAGGACAAGTACCTAAACACCACACCATATGATAATTAATTGAGGAATTCCACATGCTTAGCCTGAAGAAGGAAAGAACTGGAAGAGCCATGAGGTCTGTCTTCAGGCATTTAAAGGTCATGGGATATACCTTGTTTTGCTTGGTCCCAGATAACAGGAGAAGAAACAATACTTAAAACTTTCAGAGAAGCAGACTTGGATTTGATGCAGGGGAAATTTTATTAATAGTTAATGCTATATAGTTGTTTTTAAAAAGGGATTTGTTTTTCTCTTTTTTTCCTCAAAGGAAGAGAGGTGGGAAGAAGAGAAAATAATGCTTTTAAATGGAAAGAAAATGTAATTTGATTTTAAAAAAATATTAATGCTGCATAAAAACGGAATGGACTTCCTTGGGAGATGGTGAATGAAGGCTGGATAGCCCCTTGTTGTGGGTGTCAGTAGAAGGGATTCTTGGTCAGGAACTGGGTAAACCAGATGACCTCTGACATCTGCCCCAATTCTCTGATTTTGCTATTCCCTGAAAGGCCATTTGCCTCTTCTGTTCTGCTATCCATTCTCCTAGGGCATGATCTACTGGGGGTCTCATGAGAGGGCTCTCTCACACCAGGGACTGGATGATTTCTTGAAGTCTGTGCTTTTCTCCCCAAATAAAATAACCAGGGATTTCAATAACAAAAACCATGATGAAGAAGAGGAGGAGGAGTAGGGGAAAAAATGAGGAGAGTGCAAAGGAAAAGGAGAAGGGATGAAAGAGGAAAGAATTCTCTCTTCCCAAAAGCTTCATAATGGCAGGGACCATACGGATAGAGATAAGGACTGATATCTAAATTTAGCATCCCATCCCCCATCTCTCCTGGCACCTAGCATAGGAGGGCTTCTCATGTTTGCTGGGCTGAAATGAATTGATGAACCATCCTGAAAGATTCTTTTCCCCAGCCTTAGACCCCTCCTTCCTCATTTCCCCACAAATTATACCAAATTTAAGATCAATCATTGTGTCTTTAAATAGCCCTTCCTTTCTAACCAGGACTAATCAGATAAAGCACTTAGTGGAAAACCTTGAACATTTCATTTTTAAAAGCACAGGATTAAAACCATTGAATTCTAATATGGAGGCATGCCCAAAGTTGCCTTTTCTCAGTGATTGATGACTATTCCTGAATGCTTGAGAGAGAGACAGAGACAGAGAGACAGAGAGACAGAGAGAGAGGAAAAAAAAACAAACCAGGCCAGGTGTCTCAACCTGTTCATCTTCCTTCAAAATGCTCCCTGCACGTCTGGTAGCCCCCCAAACCCAGAATCTGCACAGCAGTCCAGAAGGGTGAGTTTCAGCTATGGTACAGAGTCCCCTAAATTGACTGCATTCTCAAATATCCTTTCTATTTCCTGCTTCTTCTCTGCTCCATGAATCAGCTTCCTCATTGAAATCCTTGGGGATCTTTTAGATAAAGGCTTCTTATTTGAAAGCAACGGATCAGTTGGTTTCAGGACATGGAAAGGTGTTAAGGGTTAGAGGTTGCTGGGCTTCTGGAGGGTAAGCTAATCTGTTTGCATTTTGACTGTCAGGCTAAAAATCTGTATCAAAAGCAACCAATCTATATAAACCCAGATCAGGAGGCACCAAAAGAGCGTCGCTAATCCTCCAGCTTGGTGGTGGGCAGATTTATCTCTCCTTGCCTAATCCCTTTCAGGAATAAAAGGCTCCCTTGCCCTTTCCATAGCTTGTAGTCTTTTTCTCAAGCAATGCTTTAACACACTACCTTTTCTACGTTTGTTATTCAATAAATGTTTGCAGTTAGGTGGTGCAGTGGATAGAGTACCAGGCCTGGGGTGAGGAAGACTCTTCCTGAGTTCAAATCTGGCCTTAGACATTTACTAGCTGTGGGACCCTGGGCAAGTCACTTAACCCTGTTTATCTCAGTTTCCTCATCTGCAAAATGAGCTACAGAAGGAAATGGCAAACCGCTTCAGCATCTTTGCCAAGGAAACCCTAAATGGGTTCATGAAGAGTCAGACACAACTGAAAATGACTGAACAGCAGCAAAAAAAAATGCTTGTTTGAATGAATGAATAGATGAATGAATGAATGCAAGAATAGCCTTCCTTTAACATATCTGGTTAAAAATCCTATTTCCAAAGTTCTAAGGAAAAGTCTACAGAACAACTTGGCTGTTTACTAATTGTGTGACCTTGAACAAGTCGCTTTAATAATGATAGCTAACATGTATATAACATTGTGCTAAGTGCTTTACAATTATTATCTCCTTTGATCCTCACAACAACCCTAGGAGATAGGTGCTATTATTGTCCCCATTTTACAGATGAAGAAACTGAGGTAAACAGGTGACTTCCCTAAGATCACATAGCCATCAAGTGTCTGAGGCTAGATTTGAACTCAGGTCTTCCCTACTCCAAGCCCAGAACTCTATCCACTGAACCATCTAGCTGCTTAACTTTTTATCACCATCCTGCTTTAACACTCAGAGCCTCTTTTTCCTCACCATAAAATTAGAAAACTGCTTAGACAATCTTTAAGGTACTTCCCAGGTCCAAAATTTTGTGAACCTATGATAGAGAAGAAAAGGTGGGGTTATGTTCCATATCTAAAGTTTCAATTCTGAGCCCCAAAGAAAAGTTTCCAAAAGGGGTGGATCTTTACACATTGATAACCACAAAACTCAGCAGCGCTCCAGTGGGGAGCCAGTCAAGAGCTGCCTGGCAGTATTTGTGCCTCTGGCTACTTCTCCTCTGTTTCTGCCTTTCAAGCAGTTTCCATCCATCAACACCTCTTTGCGAAAGGGATCATGGATTTAGATCTGGAGAAGACCTTAGAGATGATCTAATTAAACCCTTTTTCATTTTTTTTTACAGAGGAGGATACTAAGGCCCAGAGAGATTAAGTAACTTGTCCTAAGATCACATGGTTAGTAAGTGGCTGAGCCTGACCCAAAACAAATGTTTGGAGTCCGTAGCTCATGAGAGTCGAATGGTCCGCCTGGTATTTCTTTGGCCCAAGGCTGATGCCCTTGGACTCTGCTCCTCACCATGCCCTCCACCTCCCTGGGGAAGTTGTTTTCCCTTTCCGTCTGTTCTGGGACTGGAGAAACAGCAGGTGAGTGATCGATACCGATGTTGAAATAACGTAAAGGGCAAGATCAAAACAAAATGGCCAGTCATACCTTGTAGGAATTCCCTGCTGCTAAGCCACTACATGTACAGAACCTTGTTTAATCTGATTTTCAGTGGACGTGATACCATTCCTGCTTTCTAGATATCATCGTCCTTCATCAGCTCTCCAATGGACTCAAGATGACTTCATATGGCACCAAGATATTGGGCCTTGTCTTTAACTGTATATCTTTGATCACCTTATTTTACTCTCCCAACATACACACACACACACACACACACACATACACACAAAACTTACATCCCCTCAACACCTTTACTCCCTTTCATTCCATTCCCTTTCACCTTTTTACTCCTTCCCCTCCAAAACTGACGTATCTTTTCAAGACCCATATCAAGGTCTTCCTCTTCCACACAGTCTACTTAGACAACCCCAGATTAAAGTGAGCTCTCTCTCTACTTACTACTTCGGCCAGTCATTTGACAAATGATCTTTTACCACCTTGTGACCTTTTCCATTATTTCATTCAGATTATATACTCTCACTTTCTCCCCCAATTAATTGGTAAGTTCCTTGAGAACAGGGACTGATTCATATACATATATATATGTGTGTGTGTGTATGTATATATGTATGTATATGTATATATGTATATATTCTGCAATGCCCAGCACAGTGCCATGTTGCTGATTGGATTGGACTGGGTTGGTGACAGACAACTGACAGATAGCCACAGTGACAAGGAATAATCAAATGGGTAGCTTGTGAACTCCAGAGGTATCTTCATGATGTCAATTTATATAACAACAACACTGTAAAAACAGGCAACTTTGAAAACTGTAAGAACTGTGATCAACACAATGACCATGCATGATTCCAGAGCACTGGTGATAAAGAATGCTATCTGCCTCTTGACAGAAGTGATAGATGTAGGGTATGGAATGAGACACATGTTTATTTGTATAGAGCCAGTGAGGGAATTTGTTTTGTTTGACTACATGTATTTTTTTTTTACAAGGAATTTTTCTTTTCTTTTTTTCAATGTGGTGGGAGAGAAAGAAAATTTCTGCTCATGAAAAAAACCCACTAAAAAATAGACTTGGGTGGCTGCAGATGAGGAATATTGCATACGTTTTCAGATGAGGTCACTATGTTGTTAGTTTTGCTTAATTGTTTTACTTTGTTACAAGAGAACCCTTGACAGAGTGTGAGTAATCTGGAAATGTCTGTGATACAAGAACAAAACACATCAATAACAGGTTGGTTTTATTTTGTTTTGTTTTGTTTTAAAGAAAATCAAGCATTTGCCTGAGACAACTACAATGGTGGTAAAGAAAAACTAAGATCTGCTGAAACTGGGAAAGCAGCTGTATTGACAGGGCAAGGTCTGCCTGGTGAGACAACAGTCTGGGGGGGGGGGGGGCAGTTTCCTTCGGTTCTATAATTACATTGTTCCAAATGCTATGCAACCTGCTACCATGACTCTGAAAGAAAGTAAAGTTTACCTTTGCCTTCTGCACACTTTGATAGGGGATGTGTGATGTGTGTTAAGGTTGGTGAAAGAGCAGTAAGTAACATCATAAAATGTCATTGACCTTTAAAGGAAGAAATCTTCCATCTAATGGAACCTTCTCATTTTATGAGAAATTTAACTAAGGCAGAGTGACTATAGCTTTATACTGGGGTTGCTGAATATTTAGGGCACTGACTCAGTCTAGAAGCAGAGAAATGGCAGAGTTTAACCCCTACTTAGCAATAATAATTCAATAAAAAAAGGTATGTACCAGATGGCCAGCTGTTCTCTCCCATCTGGATGGTATCACCCTCCCCCCATAGAGGAAACCTGTGTGCTATGAGTTCGGGAGAGTTTATCTCCCCAGAAATAGTAAGTAATCTTAGAGGTCAAAGAAATGGAGCCTGCAGAGTTGTGTTGATTCTATCTCAAAGTGGAGGCCTCCACTCTGGTCCCACCTAGATTTGCTGATGAGATTAACTCAAGATCTCCTACCCCACCAAGATGATCAGATGGGAATAACCACAGGGAAACAAACACCTCTACTGGAACAGACCTGATCTTGGGTGACACCATGGTTATGCCAAAGTTAAGACACCTCCCAACTCCCAAATGGCCTGACAGCCTCTCCCTACCTCTGAATAAGGAAAGTGGCTGAGCAGCCTCACCTGAGAGGCCTGTCCTAAAATTGTATAAAACTCTGTGTGTGTGTGTGTGTGTGTGTGTGTGTGTGTGTGTGTGTGTGTCCAACCTAGGTGGGAGGAATTACTCTCCAGGAGGATCTTGAGATCTCTGGGCTAAGGAATTGCCCAATGCTACCTTCTCCCCATCTCAACCTAGGGTGTGCTTCTTTCTAGCTGCTTGCCTCACTCAGGTGGTGTTTGTGGTACCTGACCCAGGTGCAAATGTTAAGAGCTCTGTACTTTGCGCCAAGTACATCAAGCTTTGCCTGAGGTCCCAAATGGAGAGATGAAGTAACAGAGTCAAAACTAGAACAGACATGCTGGCTCCTAGTCCAATGGCCCTTGCATCTCCCTAACCCTGAGACAACTGCCTGGGGGGCAAAGTCCAGGTAAAATATAGGAAAAGAATGAAGAATTAGACAGAAAGAGATTCGTCACACTTCTTCTGGATGGGATTAACCCCAGAGCAGAGACAATCAATGAATGCGGTCGTTTTAACTACAGTTATCCCTTCCACATGGAAGGGGTTGAGGGAACAGTGCTCCTGTGTTCTGGAAAATTCAGATAAAAATTTTTGGCCCTTTCTTCATACCAGGGAAGAAATCTGAATTTTTTTCTTTTTCTTTTATGGGGTATGTACAGTACCTCATTGTAAAATTTGGGCTGAGTGTTTGGTCATAAGCTCTGTATCATCAGCTGATCTTTGACTGTCAGCTGTGACTTCTGCAAAACTCCAAAAAAATTTTCATTTAATTTCTTGTGCCGACCCATGATATATCAAAACCAATCTAGGGAAAGTCGTAATGTGGAAAGGATAACTGTACCAATTTTCCTCCCCCACCTGGCCCTAATTGCCCCTTTGTTGAGGGAGAAGCAATGAAGGATCTTGAGAGGGAGAAATATTGTCTCTTCTGACATCATCTTCCTCTCCTGCCCCCAACTGAGGAACAGCAGGTGATGCTAAAATCAGGCAGAACTGTGAAGCCTTTGGTACCCTGAGCACTCTCTGTGTCCCCTCCACCAGGTACTCAGCAATCTCATAATGTCCCTGCACCACCCACTATTGGACCCCTGTAGAGCATCCACTACAGGACCCCATCCATGCCTGCCCTCCCACGACTGCATCCTATGGTCCAAGCACCATCCGATGTCAAAACTTACCTGTCCAACAAAGTAGATGCCTATCAGCTGGGGAGTAACTAAATAAGTTATGGTACCTGAATGTGATAGAATATCACTAAGCTATAAGAAATAAGGAATATAATGAATACAGAGAAATATGCATATGAACTGATGCAAAGCAAAGCAAGGATAACTAGGAAAATAATGTACACAATGACTACATACAGCGAAGTAAATGGAAAGAACCAAAGCAACAAGATCATTAAAATCATAATGTAATTATAGTGATTTGGCCCTCAAGAAGAGATGTCAGGCAGCTTCTGTCCCCCTTTTGGCAGTGCTGGGGGTTATGAAGGTGGACCGTTGCATATTATGTCAGATTTTTTTGATTCACTGATTAGTTTTTCTGAACTTGTTTTCTCTAATTCTTTGTTTTTAGGTAGGAGGGACATGTTGGTGATGTCAAATGCAGGTTATGTAAAAACAAAAGCGATCGATTGGCTGTTTTCTTATTTTTGCCATTACACCCCAGTATTCAGCATAATGTCCTTACTATGTAGTAGCTATTTAATAAGAATCCCTGGAGTTCCTGCTGGGTCCTGAGTTCTAGTGCTTTAGCAAACAATCACATGGGAAACATGAATCAGCAGAGCAGTGCTGACTCACAAATACCTTAAGGTCTTTGCATTCTCACTGGAGGATTCTGGAGAAGCTAATCATAATATTAATAATAGCTAGTATTAATATAGTACTTTTAAGGTTTGCAAAGTGCTTTATAAATATTGTATCATTTTATTCCCTCAACAACTCTCGGAGGTAAATGCTATTATTATTTTCATTTTACAGATCAGGAAACTGAGGCAGGCCAATGGCACACAACTGTCTGAAGCTAGATTTGAACTCAGATTTGAACTCAGACAGAGCAATGCCCTGTCCACTCTGCTACCAAGTTACTTTTACTTGTATTATAATAATAATAATAATAATAATAACCACTTTTCTATTGCATTATAAGATTAACCAAGGGCTTTCCTCACAGCAGCCCTCTGAGGAAAGTAGTGAAAACATTATATCCTATTTTATGGATGAGGAAACAGAGACTCAGAAAGATGAAGTTACTGACCCAAGGACACACAGCTCTTATTAAGCGGCAGAGCCTAGATTCAAATGCAGGTCTCCTGACATGGTCTAGTCATTTTTCCATTATACCATAATCTTTGAATCTGATCTCATTGGACTTTGTGCTTATGAACTTAACATCGTCTAATTTCTGTATTTGCATAAAAGTCTATATATATCTGGCTATGCCACTGTCATGCACATGAACAGAAATCAAGAAGTTGAGGGCAGGGGTAGGTTTTAGGACACTGGGGAGAGCTGAGTTCCATTTGGTATATGGTGACCTTGAGGAGTGAGCAATGCATTGAAGGGGAGATAGGCAGCAGGCAGGTTGGAGGTGAAAATAGATTTAAGAGTCAAGATCCAGGGATAAATCAAGCAGTGGGAATGGATGAAATCACCAAGGGAGAGAAAAAAGATCAGAGCCTAAGAAGACATCTGTTAAGGGGCAGGAGGAAGGCAGATAGCAAGGGAGACAGACAAGGAGCTATTGGAAAAGTAGAAAGAAAATCATATATATGCATGCAAGGGAATATTTTTGCATTGTTCAAAATACTTAGCATTTATCTAGCACCTTCCATCTAAGATTACCTCCCGTTTACTATACCGTATATGTGTATGTGCATATATTTACATACATATACATCTATCTATATGCATACATGAATATACATAGCTGTTTGCTAATTGTCTCTCTATTCAAATGTGAGCTCTTTGAAGGCTAGAACTGTTTTTAACTTTCTTTGTATCCCCATTGCTTAACACAATGGCTGGCACACAGCAAGTGCTTAATAAATGCTTGTTGATTGACTTTTGATATAGTGCTTTAAGATTTAAGCTAGGTGGCACAGTGGATTGAGTACCGGCCCTGGAGTCAGGAGGACCTGAGTTCAAATCCAGCCTCAGACACTTGACTCTTACTAGCTGTGTGACCCTGGGCAAGTCACTTAACCCTGTTGCCTAGCCCCCCCCCAAAAAAAAAGACTTGTAACACTTTTTACGTGTATTATCTCATTTGCTCCTCACGGTAACCCTATGAAGTAGGTGCCATTATTATCCCCAATTTACAAATGAGGAAATTGAGGCTGGGAGGTTAAATAATTTGTCCAAGGTCACATTACTAGTCTACTTCTGAAGGAGAATTTGAACTCAGGACTTGGTAACTCGAAGTCCAGCATGCTGAATACAAAGGATTCAGAAAGGGACAAGAAGGCTGAACTGATGCAGAGGAAACAGCTATAGTGAGAATAAGTTTTATTATTTTCTATTCTACTATAAGACAATAGAAATAAGTTTGTCAGTTTAACACAATTGATTCCATTTTGTTTTAAGTCTCTATTTTGTGATTGAGTTATTTTGTGTAAGTTGGTTCTTTTTTTGGGGGGTGGGGGAGAGGGGCAATCAGGATTAAGTGACTTGCCCAGGGCTGCATAGCTAGTTAATCTCTAAGGCCAGATTTGAACTCAAGTCCTCCTGACTCCAGGGCTGATGCTCTATCCACTGCACCACTCAGTTGCCCCCAAGTAAGTTGTTTTTCAATAAGAAGATATAGAGTTGTGCCTTTAAGCAACATTTGTGTTCTTATACAACTAATAAGCATATATAGACCCTCTCATAAAACAAACCACCAAAAGAAAAAAAAATGTAAATAACCTCATCAGTACTTTATGTAAAAAACTACCAATTAAATCATGTGGTAAACAAATTAGAAATGCCCATATCTAAAAACCATCAAGAAATCCGTCCAAGAGACCCCAGCCTTTGGCCTGCTCCTGTGTCTTGACTAGAACAAGCCCCTCCATTCCTCCATATTTGAGATCTGAGCATACCCATATTGCCTTGAGGGCAGTGTTAATTGAAGGAGACTTGTCAGAAGGAGACACACAGCCTTTGGCCGAGCAGAGAGGGAACCATGTTCCAAGCACCAGTATGAAGAACGCTTCCTGGGACCTCTAGGATTCAGTTGGTGGTTTGTTCTCAAAGGAGGAGTGTTATTCGTATTGCTTGCATGTTTTGACTAATAAACTTTGATTGCAAGCATTGAAAAAGTGTAAAGTATAATTAGTGTTTCCATCATGCTGGTGAGCATATGCAATGATAAGTCAGCTATAAGTGTGCATCAAGTGTTCACCAAGAAAACAGCACACACAATGACTACAACAAGGTCCTTGGAAAGAATAACAACCATGACATGAAACTGACCACTCTGTAATTATACCAATCAAGCTTGGCCTGAGTGAAGAGGAGAAAATGCGCTTCCCTCCTTCTTTATAGAGGTGGGCAATTATGCATATGAAACATGGCATACATCAGAGGCAGGGGATGTGTTGATTAGTTTTGCCAAAATTGTTTTGTTTTTGTTTTCTTTTCTTTTCTTTTCGTCTTGATGCTTCATTCTTTGTTACTGTCACTAAGTAGGAAGGAATAGGGATATTTCCAGCTATGAAGGTGATAAAAAAAACTTTAAATTAAAATTAAAAGAAGTAACTATGAAAATACAGTTTAATGGAAACCAGGGCATCGAGAAAGGACCAGTCAACAATGCTTTAGAGAGATCAAGTAGAATGAGGACAGAAAAATCAGAGGAGGGGGGGAAAGATTGGCTTTGGCATTGAATTAAAAAGGTCATTCTTGACTTTGACTTCAAGGGGAGCAGTTTCACTAAAATGGTCCAGCCAAAATCAGATTACAAGTTGTGGAGGAGTGACACTTTGTAAATGTTTGCTAAATTAATTGAATGAATGAATGAATGAATGAATGAGTAGTGGGGCCGTAAAAATAGCAGGTGTAGACTACACTGCTTGGACATTGGGCACTGAGGGGAGGTAATGAAATATGGTGGGTAGCTTAAGGAATCTCTCCTTTTATGCCACATTCCACAGGAGAGCTATAGTGGTCACTACCACCAAAGTCCTATACCTCATATCTCATTATTCCTTTAGAGTTTTTCAAGCCTCTGACAGGAGAGGAGAAGATCTGGCAAGTACTACCAATTGGGAAATGCTTTGAGTAAGGGGGAGGTGGGAGGAACCAGACTTTGTTTCTAGGTCTCACAAACTCAATATGAAGAAGTTCATCACCAGACCATTGGCCACCATGGGATGAATTTTCTGTCATAGTGGTTCATGAATTTGATTTATTGCTTTGGTCTGATCTGTGATTTTACTGGCATAGGGGATTTTGGGATGAGAAAATTCCCTCTACCTGTGTAGAGACCATTTTTATAAAACTTAACATCTTGGAGAGTTGCATGAAGCATTGAGAGATCAGGTGACTTGGCCAGGGTCACACAGCCAGTATTTGTGAAAGATGGGACTTGAACCCAGGTATTCCTGATTCCAAGGTTGGACTTCTCTATTATACAATACTACCTTGCCTCCCCCCATTGAGCTAGTGTATCTTCTGCCTATTTATACCTTTATCTATGCCGTGTGTGACATCAGTACCTCTTAGAGACCTCTGGAGAGAAACAACTGAGAAAAAACATCTCCTTGGTAAAAATGACAGGCATCAGGCATGATGCTTGAATTGGTGGATAGAGACCCAGAGACTGATGAGGCAAAATACCGTGCAACTTTTTTTTTCAATGACATGCAAAATGATTATACTTATTGGCATTTTTCAGTAGTTACTTTCAAATGGGGTCTCCCCACTTCAATGGGAAAAATACAGAGTATCAATACCCAAACAAAATAAAATAGGGAGGGAGGAGGAATACAGTGATTATTTTGGATTGTAAAAGTTTGCTTTTTTTCATTTTACAAAAAGAATTTACTTCTCAGGTGCATTTTAAATTATTTGCTTAAATTATCTTTTGCTATAAATGTCTTATTTCCCTAACTAGATAATAAATCCTTGAGGGCAAGTATTACTGTTATGTACTATTTATATGACCATCTTATACTCCGTGCCCATGCCCGCCTCCCTGAACTGCCTTCAATGTTTTATACATAGTAGATATTTATTGACTGACACAATTTGGGGAAAACCTACCAATTGTATAAAGTAAGACCTACCCACAAATGAAATCAACCATACTACTTTCTTACTTCTCCAATGAAAAAAAATATATAAAATATCCTTCCCTCCCCACCTTTACTTTAAGCAATGAGTCGTTGCCCATCACTACCACTTCTACCCCACCCCTTCCCAAAACCATTAAAACCATTTTATATATGACTGTATCTTTTTTCTTTTTTTTTAAGATGGGGTCTTTCTATCTCACCTAGAGTGGAAGTGCAGGAGCTATTCATGGCCTACTCTTATTCTTATTTGCATGTGAACTGACTTTGATCTGCATGAGATTTTCAACCTTGGATGGTTTGTGACTCAATGGACTTAGCTCCCTGCAACTCAGAGCTCCCAAGTTCAAGATCCACCAGTCTCAGCCTCCCGGGCAGGAGGGATTGCAGCCATGTGCTACCACACACCAGCCTGTGTTCTTTCCCTAAAGACCCATCTGCCCAAGTCCCCTCCAGAGCCCAAGCATGTGCTATCACCATGGGAGTCCACCTGCTACCTGAAGAGGTTCCCCACAGAGTCAGCCAGCAAGCCACGTGGGCCCAAAAAGCAAAGTATGAGTGGGTTGTTCAAATGGAGTTTATTATGTTCTCACAGCATTGTTTACAGTAAAGGTGAATGACAGTATTCCACTTTACACAGTAATGAAACAACTCAGTGAGGACTCCACCAGCCAAGCAACTTACATGGCAGATGAACTGCTATAGATCTGTTAGGTACGTGAAGTGTGTTCACAGGGCATGAAGTGCCAAACGGGCTGGTGTACACTCCAAACCCAACCACCTTCTCTGCACCTGGAAGAAGGGGGAGGAACCCAAAGAGCAAAAGGAAAGAAGAAGCAAGATGGGAATAGCTTGTGGAAAAAATTCAGACCCTAAACTTATTTAGGTCAGGAGTCTAATAAGAAAACTGTTTATCCCTAAACTAAGATTCCCAGGTATCTCCTTTCTTCACCTACTACACCGTCACCAGGAGTCCTTGGAAGTCACAAGGGTAGGAAGACAGAGATCTCCATTTTTGGGTTCCTCCTTATTCAGACACCAAATTGTATACCCTCTTAATGCCAGTACTGAGTCTGCCGTCTCTGCTTTCTAATACTGTTGAGAGCCACAGATTCAAGGAGGGGTAACACTTGGCCAATTTAAATACTTCATAGAATGGAAAACCCAAAATCTTTTTCTAGTCTTGCTTGCAAGGGAGCATGGATAGGAATAAAAGGGTTCTGGAACACAGGGTGCTGAAGAAAAGGGGTAGAGCCTTTTCAACACCCTGTTCATCTTTCCCCCTTCTTATTGCTGGGAACTCTTCCAAAGCTAGCTCCATTTCAGAAGGAGCAGGAGAGAAGGGGGGAGAGAGAGGGAAAGAGAAGATGAGAGAGGGAGAAGAGAGGGAAGGAAAGGGAAAGAGAAAAAGAAAGGGAAAGGGAAGGGAGGGAAATGAAAGGAAGGGAAGCGAAAGGAAGGAAAAGAGAGGAAAGGAGAGGAGAGGGAAGGTAAGGAGAGAGAGGAGGGGAGGGGAGAGAGAAGAAGGAGGAAAGAAGGAAGGAAGGAAGAGAGGGAGAAAGGGAGGGAGGGAAGAAAAGAAAGAAAAAGAAAGAAAGAAGGAAATCATGAACTTTCTCCTCTCCTCTGCTCCTTCCACCTCTCTCCCTCCCCACCTTTTCCACCCACATCCTCACCTCTCCCAGCTCCTAGCAAAATCAAACTCATCCCTCTCCCCCTCACCATAACCTAATCTTCTCCATAGCCCAGGGCCTTGTGCTACGGCTTCCAGACTGCAGGACTGCCTGGGATGAGTCAGTCCAACCAAGGGCACAGCCAAAGTAGAAACCCCATTGAAGGACTGCAGATCACCCCTCCAGTGCTGGGCCTTCTACGGCCTGGGAAGGCATCGATTTCACAGCTTTGGTTTAATCCGGAGCAGCAAATTCTGTGGAGAGCACCAGAGAGTAAAATTAGCTGGGAACTGGATGGCTGCCTCTCCAGTGGACAAAACTCAAGGGGCAATTGCCTCACTTCACCCTGATTTAAAAATAGGCAAATTCAAGTGGAAAGTGGCTTGCAGCTGACAGAACTGGCAACGCCACCGAGAAGCTGTCCCCAAAGGTAGCTAGAAGACCATGAGAGCCACAGCATGTGACATCCCGAGGGAGAATGGTGAGATTCTTCTCACTAGAACCACTATCAAAACATGCCTCACTCATTTACCTGAGTTCTCCCCTAACCTTATTGTAAGGTCTTGAGGTCATAGGCACGGCCCAAACCCAAAGGCTGGAGCAAAAGAAACCCCCAAGCCCTTTGACTGGCAGCTAAAGTAAGACAGTGTCCCGACTATCCCCAAGGCAGGTGAGCCAGGAGGAAGCATTATGACAAAGGGATCAGGAAGGCTTTACAGAAAGGACCTTCCTTGCACCTCTCTTCACCATCCAGCACATTTGCCAGCCAAGACAACACATGAGGCTTGGATTGTCCGCAGGTGAATTCGCCTGAGGGAGCAAGGTGGGCTGGTGAGGATTTATAGGCAACTAGCCAGGATAGTTAAGTTTAGGAGAGGCCAGTAGAGAATAATCTCCTTCAGGGCAAGACCTGTGTTCACCTTTGTCTCCGTATTTCTGGCACCCAGTATAACTGGCACATTGTCAGTGCTTCCGTAAATGCTTGTTAGATTAAATAGAATTCAAGGGGTAGACAAAATTGTCTTCTTTAGAATTCTGGATCCTGCCTACACTAATCCATTCTTTGGATTCTCCTGCCAATTGGTCCTTGCCAATCTCTTTTCAACAGCCTAATTCTGCCCCCGGCCCTGGAGAGAGGCTTTCCTTGCCCTGCTAATGCCAATGAAAAAGGGACACCCGTTCCATAATAGGGAGCTGGAAGAAGCTTCCGTCCTTTGGGCTATGGTTTGGTTTTGTTCTTGTTTTTAGCTTGCCCAGGGCGGCAGCAAACTTTAGGACAACCCCATAGGCCAAAGGAAAAAGGTGACTAGGGAATATCAGTGCCGTCCATCTTGCTCTGGCTTTCATTCCATCCTCTGTGCAGATTTCAGCACCATGCCTAGAAGGCAGACAATAGCAGAAGCCCCAGCAGCGCTGTAAGAAAAGGAAGAGCTTACGTGGAAGAAACCGTTCCTCATGTCGAGGGACAGGTGAGGCAAGTGATGGATGGCAGGCGTGAGGAGGAGAAAGGAGGGAAGGGAAGAGGAAAAGGAGAGTGGCAGGGGACAGAGACAAGGGGACAGGAGTGAGGTATGTTTGGATATTGCTTTTGATGCTGTAAACATTTCTCTTTGTTTCATTACAGACAATAATAATAATAAAAATGATCTGGGTTTGGCTTAACCTAAGTGCCCAGAGAGGGCGGCAGGAAGGACAACTCTGAACTGGGGAGAATTAGGATATAAAGGGTCTGCCCTATGGAGATAGGGCCTCACCCCTGTAATCTGATGCTCTCAGCTGTCACACACACAATACCCAGCACTCTAAATATACCTATTGTACATGAAGGGACACACCCACCCACATCCACCCTCCCTTAGCTGCAAGCCTCAAAATCCTAAGGCTTGGGGCTTCACACCTCCCTCATGCGGGGGAGGAAGTGGCCGACCTGCCAAGGCACCACCCCCACCTGCAGTCCTTGTCCCCATAGTTGGAAGAAGCTCTAACGACTGAATTGAACACACAGCCCAGTTTTTTTTTTAGATTCCTCCCTCCCTCCCCACCTCTCCACACCAGGTAAGTGGTAACACGGCCCTTTAAATTTTGCTTGGACTCTTCAGAAAAATGTGTTGTTTCCATTCAGCTGTGCCTGAAATTTGGCAGGAAAGCTGGCCATGGATGCAAATGTCCTATGTAAACAGCGATTTAAAGTATTTACCCTGTGTTAGAGAGAGCAACCTCATCAAATTCATTCTGGCAGCTTCAGCTGAAATTGGTTTCCTGTTGGCTCAGGAAGGAGGGAGGATTGGAATGGGGTGGGGAGGAAGGGGAGGAACTACCTGATCTACTTGGAAACATCCATTTCCAGGCTCCAGAGCTCTTGGGAATGGAACTCCTGGTGTCTCCCCAGTTACAGACCCAAAGAGACGGGGAGAACCTGCCCCCCAAACTCCATGATGCTGTTGCATATAGACACACTGATAACAACACACACACACACACAGAAACACACCCTTGGCAGTGCAAGGACCCTTGACAACAACAAGAAATAAGAATAAGAATAACCAGAGACTGCCCCCACCAGGGGCGGGGGGGGTGACAGGACCGAATGAAATGTGGACACTATTTGAAAACACACTTAAATAGTGAAGGTGCCATTACCACCACCCACCTACCCCCAAGAGGAGGAGGTAGTGCTTGTGTTGGGTTCCTGAGCATCACCAGCCCTCAGAGCTCAGGTGCCAAACTCAATTCCTCCATGAAATAGTCTTTTGTGGAGCAATCCCAATGACATCCCTCAAATGCCTAGGGCCTTGGAGGCTGGGGGATACCACAAAGAACCAAATCCCTAGAATTTCAGAGCTGGAGGGGGCTTTAGAGAGGCTCTAACCCCTTCCACCCACCCCCTTGCTCATTTTACATATAAGGAAACCAATATCCGGAGGAAGTGACGTTACTTGTCCAAAGTCATACAGCAAATTTGTGGCAGAAAAGAGACTAGAACCCAGGCTTCTAAACTCTAGGACAGGACTCATTCCACTGCACTACGAAGTCACCTTTCCAACAGCTCCTTACCCTAACCTAGCAGGACAATCTACACTGGGATCCAAGCAACTGACGGGTACCCTCCTCCTATCTCAGCTAAGTGCTCTCTCATTGAGGGTCACAAATTTGTGCCCAAGTCAGTTTGATTCTAGATAGCTGAGCCTAGATGCCGGTTCCTCAAGCATCGTCCCAGAAAGAACTTCCCGGCACACTTCCAAGAGCAATCTTTAGTGGGTAAAGCTCTCTGACACACAGTTCCATTTGATTCCCAATCCAGTGATTGCTCATTTTCTTAACCACCCTAGGTTCCATCTTCAATACCAGGATCATCACCAAAAAGTGAAGCAACTGGATCTTTAGGGTAGCAGTTGCTTTCATGAGATCGTTTGAGGGAAATATGATCTCCCCAGACTACATAGACAAGAGAGGTTCTGACTTTGGTGCCTAATTTTCCCATTATAATTATATGTCTTCCCTTTGGGGGCTGGCACCAAGGACAAGGGGACCTACAGTAGGCGCGCTGAGAGCTTGCTGTGTTGTGTGAATTCATTTTCTTCTTACCCCTCTGAACTATCCTGGGAGGCCAGTACAGTGATGTCTGATGTCACAGGGGAATGGGGCAGACAGGTTAGAAACTTGTCCAGTGCATGAAAGCCTATTGTTACTTCTGTCCATCATTCCACCTCCAGAAAATGGTTGAACAAACATGAAGACTGGGCTTCTACATTCTATCTTCCTCCCTATCCTCCCTGGCAATAGTCTAATGCACCATTCACTACAGATGACCACCCCCTTCTACCAGGGGATCACACTTGTAAAATACACTCAAAGAGAAAACCCTCTGCTTCCCTAGGAACAGAAAATTGCTGTGACAATGGCCATGTACTCTATCTCCTGTTAGGTGCTTTCACGGGAATGCTATACAGGGAATCAATCAGCCTCCTAATTTAGGATGGGCGGTGATTACAGCTTGTCCCAATGGCCCCAGTTCCCCACCCCGCCCCTATTCTTTTCCCACTGAATGGTGGCCAATGGAAATGAAAGAAATAGCTGACTCCACTAATTCAATCCCATCTGAAATCAAATGATATAGATACATATATGTATATATAAAATGAGATATTATCAAATGAGATAGTAATGTAAAGCGCTTAGCACAGTGCCTGGCACATAGTAGGCGCTTAATAAATGTTTATTCCCTTCCATCTCCACTAACTAGCAGACTTGCTTAACCTGGGACTCCTGGGAACCTCCTTTCCAGTGCAATGAGGCCCAAACACCCAGGACTAGCAATAGTTTCTAAACCACAAATCACATCAGAGAGACCCATGGTCATTCTTCCCCTCTTTCCTCTCAAGGATATGGGATTAACAAGAAATCAGATAATAAAATGTGGTGGTGGGGAAAGGGAGAGGGGGCTGAATTGCTTTTGCATTATTTACATATTAGCCTAGCATAGCAAACCTGCCTTCTTAGCAGAAATGACCCAAGGCAATATGAATGGCCATTTGCTGACCCAGAGAAGGGTAACAGCTGTGAGGCGCTACCACTAACCAACACACAAACACAACCAGGCAAATGGAATTAAAGTCCTCAATCCGACGGCTGGATCACACATTTTAAGTAGCCCCATTTCCTTTCTTCCTCACACCCCCAGCCTCCCAACCCAAACTCCACTGCGGTTAAACACTGATGATGGTTCACATTGGAATATGGTCTTGGCAGCTGGGGGAAGGGGAAAGCCTGTGATTTCCATGGGTCCTCATTTCAGCTCTAACTGAGCCTCCTCTGGTTTTGAGTCAGAAGATCTAAGTACATTTTGGACCTCAGAAACCGGGGGTAAGAGTCTTTCTCCATGAGGCTGTGCACTTTCCCCTGGGCTTGGTCAAAGCATGTCAAAGAAGGTTCTTGCATGTTCTTCCTTGTTTCTTCCCGAGTTTGGAAATCTATGTTCACCTAGAGACACAAAGAAAGAATAAGGTTACAAGGAAGCTAGACACCTGGTGGTTGGGGACTTGCCTGGAATATGTTGGTGTTTTGTACCAATATTAATTACAATAAACAAGTCATATTTGCATAACCCCTTATTTTGTTTTGTTTAGGTGTGAGCATGTGGGAGATGGGGGGAAGGAGTAAGGGAGGAGGGGTCAGGTTAGAAGAAAGAAATCCAGATCTGTGTAGAAACTCTCCATGTGGAATTGCCTGGGATACTGATATTTGCCCATAGCTAGTATGTGTCAGAGGCAGGATTGAACCCAGGTCTTCCTGGGTTCAAACTCCCCACCACTGTGCCATACTGTACCTCTGTGAAGCTTTCTGCTTGTCAAAACACTTTCACTGAGGTGATTGGGTTCCATCTTTATCCCCTGAGGTAAAAAGGGAAGTTATCCCCACTTGACAGTTAAAGAAAGGGAAGAACAAAGAAATGGAGTGATTTGTTCAGACATGAGTAATTATCAACTGAGGAGGAATTGAATTAGGTTATTTCTAAGGTCCCTTCAGGTCTAATATGCTATGCAACATTACTGGTGGGACCGGGGTTAGAACTCAAAGCACTTGACTCCTCCCTAGAGCTCTTTCCAAAATAAATTCAATTCAATGGCAAGTTCTTACTTCTGAGACCTTCAGCAGACATTTCTGAAACAGGCCCCTTATCCTTGCTTAACTGGAAAATAAGCACATCTGATGAATATCCCATTTTCCCCCCCACAGGTCCCCCCTTCCATGCTTGCTGGGCTGCCATTTTTTACCTACATTTAAACACCACAAGGATGTTAAAACATCCCTTCCAAAATGAGAATTATACAATCAGATAGGGAGAGGAACTAAACCAGTGATTTAATTGTAAAGGAGAGTTCCTTGTAAGGAAATTCCTTCTACCAATGCGAATGGTCATATAACCCACAACTTACTTTTGTTGTTCAGTTGTATCCAACTCTTTGTGACCCTATTTGGGGTTTTCTTGGCAAAGATACTGGAGTGGTTTGCCATTTCCTTCTCCAGCTCATTTTACAGTTGAAGAAACTGAGGCAAACAGGGTTAAATAACTTGCTCAGGGTCACACAATTAGTAAGCAGCTGAAGCTGGATTTGAATTCGTGTCTTCTTGACTCCAGGTCTGGTGCTCTATCCACTGTGCCACCTATCTAGCTGCCCTTACAACTTACAGTCTTAGAGAATTTCCTAGAACAACTTCCCCAGGATCACCCAACTAGTATGTATCAGTGGTAGGACGTAAACACACATCTTCCTGGCCCTGAGGCCAGTTTTCTATCCACTATGCCACGCCGCCTCTCCTATAAGCATAATGGAATATTTTTGCACAATAATCAATGACAGATATGAAGAATTCAGAGAAACATGGGAAGATCTGATGCAGAGAAGAAAGGGGGAACACTATACCCATTGACCACAAGTCAACAAAACTCTAGTCAAATACAAGGGACCACCCTGGAACCAAACTATCAGAATTTAAGCACAAAGTTTTCCTTTATATTATCAAATGGTAATCATCCTATTCTATTACATGGTTTTGCTTAACTTTATTTTACAGCAAGGTATTGTGAGGGAAGGGAGCTTGTTGGGAAGTGACCAATGTGCCCAAATAAAATCTATCCTTCTATCTATCTATCTATCTTTCTATCTATTTTTTTAAATTGGTAACAAGACACCTTAAGCAGATTATAGTCAAAGTTCTCTAGGGCTGTGACTCAGCCACATATCACAAATGATGTAATATTTGTAAAGCCCTTAGCATAGTGCCTATCACATAGTAGGTTCTTAAATGCTTGTTCCCTTCCTTTCCTCCCACATCCGATGATTAAATTCTCCCAGGTTTCCCTCCGTTCTCCATAAGAAATCCCATCTGAAACTTAAAACAGTCCCTTTAGGCTTGTCGGCTACCAAGAGTCCTGCGCCAATATGGTTCTTTCCAGACACGACCACCTAACAGGTCATTTAACATATCCCTACTCCAGTCTACTAGACCCATCATCTCCACTTCCTCCTGATGAGAAAGTTGGCCCCCACCCTCTGGAACCACCTTGGGGTTTGACTGACCAATTTTGGCCTTCTCTTGCTCAGTTCTAGACCTCTACTGCAGTTTTCAGACATCTTCAGCTACACCCACCTACCATTCCCCTTTTCCAGCTTTCTTTTATGTCTACCTCCATTAGAATGTAAGTTCCTTGAGGGCAGGACCATCTTGCTTGCAAGTATTTATATGCCCAGTACTTAGCACAGTGTCTGCAGTAAGGGCTTAATAAATTAACTAACTATCTATCTATCTATCTATCTATCTATCTATCTATCTATCTACTATCTCTTGCTCCTCTTCTTGAATTTCTAAGCCTTTGCCACCATAGGTACCACCCTGGTGATTAGCAGCAGTTATAAACAGACGAAGCTGATGAGGCTCAATTCACTACAAATGGACTCCTTGGAATAAGACTCCAAGAGAGAAAAATGGTGGTCTATTCCACCACAAAGAGCCAAGATGAGTGAAGACTTCCTAGGCAGCGAGGTGCTCACTACCAACATACCTCTCGAGGGGCCTGAACATCTACGAACTCTTCAAAGATCCTGTGAGCCTTGGAAACCAGCTTGGTGGTCGACCGAGTCTTCTTGAACTCCTCACAGGCTAGCCAGAATTCCAAGTTCTCCTCACTGAACTCAGTCTTCAGGAAAGCACGGAATGCTGCCACTCCATCTGTCATGAGAGAGGGGGAAAAAAAGAAGTTAGATTAAAATGCTCCAGAGGAAGGAAGAGGAATGGCACCTAAAGGCAGACATAGTTCTAGATGCCCAATCTCTTCTCCCTTTTTTTTTTTTTGGTTTTGTTTGTTTTTGGTTGGGCAGTGGGGGTTAAGTGACTTGCCCAGGGTCACACAGCTAGTAAGTGTTATGTGTCTGAGGCCGGATTTGAACTCAGGTCCTTCTGAATCCAGGGCTGGTGCTCTATCCACTGAGCCACCTAACTGCACCCCCCCCCCAATCTCTTCTTTACCCTCTAAAACAGGGGTTCTCAATCTGGGAGATCATGAACTTGGGATATTTTTATATTTTGAAAGCTATATTTAAATATGATTGGTTTTCTTTGTAATCCTATGTATTTTATTTTATGCATTTTAAAAGAATTATTCTGAGAAGTCCATTGGTTTCACCAGACTGCCAAAGGAGTCTGTAACACACACACACGCGCACACACACACACACACACACACACACACATTAAGAATCTCTGTTCTAAAGGTTTCCATAGACCTAGAACCCAGAAATGCACTTATAACGTATGTGTATTACATATGTATATACACAATGTATATGCATATGTTCAGAAATATTTGTGCATCATATCTCTAACCCCCAAATCAGTGAATGACCCAAGGGAGTAATTAATTACCATAGCAGTTATAGCTCTAAGGATATCTGGGTTTACTCCAGTCAATAATAGCTCCTGGCTATCTATCCCCTAACAACCTTTGCCCTTTATCTGTTTGGTTCAGCTGGTGAAAACCTGATGTTTGGAAGGGCAAGGTCATAGGGTCATTCCCAATATGGCCATTTAGCCCATCTCTGTTCCAAGGCCACCTACTGGATGTCTATCCTTTAACAGCCATCCTACAAAAGTATATGGTTAGCTCTTTTGGGACCCAGGAGAGAGTGTAGATGATATAATGTGAACTCCTCACTATTATGGGTAAAAAACAAAAAACAAAAAACATTCTCACTAAAAGTAGATATGTAATATCTTCCTCCATTAATGACAGTGAGAGTGTGCAGGATACTTCACTAACAAGATTATGTATGGTAGGCAAAAAAAAGTCTCCTTGTCACCCCATACTTTACTCCCATTTCTACTTTTCTTTTGGAGTCTTTCCCTTATTTGCCACCTCTCTGAAATACTGTAATGTTATTGGGGGCATATGCTGCATCAAACAGCAACATAATGAACAGACCATCATTTACTATTCATGATTCCTGAGTAAAGGAATGGCACAGTATAGAGGTCAGCCTTGGAATCACGAAGACTTAGATCCACGTCCTGTCTCAGGCACAAACGATAGACACTCTGGAGGAGAAAGTGAGGCTGGTGACCTTGCACGGCCCTCCCTCACTTAAATCCAATTCACTTGCACGTCATGGTATCACTTCCATGATGTCATGGTCCTCTTTGAGAACAAAGGACAAACAACAATAGCAACGACACTTAACCTCTTAGTGTTCAAGACCATGGGTTACCATCAAGTGAAGGGAACCTCCATACACTGGTGAAATTTCAGATCTAGGCCACCCACCCCAAACAAACCCACTGATCCCTGATATTTTACCCGGTCTACCAGGATAATATTAAAATTAAACATTAAATTTAAATTTAAAAAATTAAAAGTTCTTTGTGAGTAGAGATTGTTTCATGTATTGTATTTGTATCCCTGTTGCCTGTTACATAGGAGATACAATAAATGCTTGGTAAGTACCACCCATAGAACCATGGAAAGGAGAGGAGAAGGTCCACTCTGTATTTTTAAAAATATTTGAACACATTCCCATATACACATTTGAACACATTCCCATATATATTCCATTTTGTGGAACTACATGGCACCATAGAGGCAATCTTATCCAACTCCCTCATTTTACAAATGTGGAAACTGAGGCCCAGAGAGACTAGGAGGCCTATCCAAGATCACAGAAATAGTAGGGCCAGAATTCACAGCCATGTCCTGACATCCCAAATCCAATGGTCTTTTCACTTTTCCCATAATCCCTAAGGATAAGCATGAAAGCAATATGATTAAGTAGAATAATGATAGTAACCTACATTTATATAGAACTTGACAGATTACAAAGAGCTCTCACTGGAAGCTTAGGCAGAATTGTGCATACCTATAACCAGTTCTAAATGGCAACTCGCCCCAGCCACCATACCATTCTAAGGGTATAGATGCTCAGAATCTATTCAGTCAGAGATTCACAGGCATTGGAAGGGTGGTGCTGTGGAAGCCGGCACAGGGCTGTGGTGCCTGAATGTAGATGGGCCAGGAAGGTCGGAAGTAAATTATATGGTTTCTACCAGTCACCTCATTTCCCCCTATTCCTGTCTCTTACACAACTATTCTTATAATCACAACGTTTTACCGCTGACAGAGACCTCAGAGCTCACCCAGTCCAACCACACCCACTTATTAAAGGTGATACAGTCTGCGTGGTCCCAGAACTGGGATGAGAACCCTGGTCTCCTGATGCACAGATCCATCATACAAAGCATTCTTGTCTTGATCCCCAGCCTCTCCCATAGCTAATCAGTCCCCAAGTCCTATGGATTCTTCCTTTTCAGTCTTCTCAAAATCATCCCTTCCTCTCCATTTCTAAGGTAAAAGGCTCACCCCACAACTGTTCTCCCCTCCCCTCCCTTCCCTTCCTTTCTCCCTTTGACTATGCGCAGTATGTCCCTAGGGGACCATGCAGAAACTTAAACATAGGCGGATATTCTCTCCCCCTTCATAGTCGCTTCTGGCTATGAATGACTCGTTACTAAATTGAATCCCTCCCCACCCCCACCCCTCTATTTGGTTGCTGAATCAATTGAAAAGCTGGTCACGCTACCATATCAGGTAGAAAGGTGGCTTCTGGCTGATAGCCTTTGTGGCTTCCATACTCCAGGCAGCAAGATTTGATTTCAGCCAACAGTGAAGAAGGCGCAGTGGATAGATTGTGTGCCTGGAGTCAGAAGACCTGTATTTTAATCCTGCCTCAGACCCTTACTAGCCATGCAACCCTGCACAACCTGTCTGCCTCAGTTTCCTCAAATGTAAAATGGGGATTATAAAAACAGCTACCTTTCATGGCTGCTGTTAGGATTAAAGGAGATGATGTTTGTAAAGTGCTTAGCACAGTGCCCAGCACATAGTGAGTGCTATATAAATATTAGCTATCATTATTCTTATTATTTTGGATTCCCCTATGTCTACCTCTCTGCCATCTAATCTATCCTGCATATCACTAATCTTCCTTAAATGTCATTTGAATTGAACCCCAATCAAAAACCTCCAATGACTCCATGTTCTATCATCTCCAAACTCTTTAAGACCCTCCATCAAGGGACCCCATTTTATCTCTGATAGCTGCCCAGTAGGCAGCCTCCGTTCTCATCGTGCTCAGCACACATGGCATATTCAATCATGTTTTTGCATCTTTGCTGGTTCTGTTTTCCTCCTTCCCTAACCTCCTTAGACCTTCTCTACTATCCAGATCCCACTCATTTTCCAAAGTCCAATCCTATTTGCTCCCTTCCTGAAGCATTCTATGGTCACTCTCTTTCCAAAACTCCAATTTTGCCTCAAGCCAGAACTTGCATACAAACCCTTTGTTCTGCAATTTTCTCACAGAAGCTCAAAGTGAAAGGATACCTCGGAGGTCATCTGATCCAGCCTATGACTGAATAGGAACCCCCTCCACCTGACAAGCGGATTTCCAGCCTATGCTCAAAGATCTCACCGGAGACAATCCAAGGGGAAACTTGGCCTTCTCAGCCATCCCATAAATTCCTTAATGGGCACAGTGCTAGGCCCTTTATAGAATGATTTCATTTGAATGAGCAACTCAGGATAGCTTAATGAGGATGAACTTAAGGGGGCCTGTGGGCTTCCTGAAGACACCTGGTTTAATAGATACCCAGCCCCCTACAGAGCCCAGTGGGGTGTGTTGGTGGGAATGCTAGAGAGAAGAAAGGACAGGGGCAATTCTCTAGCCCTGATTTATTAGGTCTGGACCCCAGCAGAGATGGAAAATATGTTCTTAAAGTTAGGAGTCATTGACTCTGGCTTTGCTATACATTGTAACTTTCAATCTTTGTAGTGTTTTGCAAAGAGCTGGGGAGTATTCCCTTCTCTCTCTCCCCCTTCCATCAGATAGGCCATCAACTCATACTTTCTTCAAGTCAGATAGAGTCACACCAGGCTTGTAGCCAAAAAGGGTAGCTGGAGATTAGAGCAACTGAGAGAAAAATCGCAGTTTTGTTCCTTCCTCCAGTCCTAGAACAATTCCAGGAAACCATTTACCCTCCCTATTCCTTAGGTTATCCTCATCTGCAAAATGACGGCGAATAGTTAGGATTGCAAGCATTAAGTATTACCTGCTGTAATCCATAACACAGGAAGCCATCAACAATCCCATAGACACTTCTGCTCACAAGCCTAGTGCTTATCTACCGCTACCTCTTCTAGGCAGGATGAAGTCAGAGAATTGGGACAATTATCCAAATAGCCAGATAATTCCTATGACTTAGGAAATTGCTTCCATTCACCAAAAATTCATCCAAGTCTCAAGATGGCTATAACTACAGTAGTCATATTTTCTAACCATGGCAGAGAGAGCTTAGCTAAATATGCAGCCAAAAACTCTTAAGAAACCTTGTCAAAATTCCCTATGCTTTCAGACAAATTCAACCCCAAGGCTCTCTACAGTCTCTCTAGTAGCAGCAATACCTTTCTCCAGAACCATGCCTGACACCCAGCAAGTTTTTAATCATTGCTTGTTGACTTGACTTATCCCAGGCAGAAACTGCATTTAATTAAATTCAATAGAGTGCCGAGTTTGGAGTTCAAATTTGACCTGAGATACAAGCTGGCTGAGCCAGAGCAAGTCACTTCCCCTCTGTTTGCCACAGTTTCCTCATCTGTAAAATGGGGATAATAATAGCATCTACCTCCCAGGGTTGCTGTGAGAAATCAAAGGAGATAGTATTCAAAAAGCACTTAATACAGTACTGGGAACATTGTAGGTGCTACATAAATGTTAGCTATTGTTATTCTCCATTTACTGCGAGCAAAACGCTCTAATAAGTGCTGCAGAAAGACAAAAACCAGAGCAGTCCCTGCTCTCAGAGAACATACATTCTACTAAGAACGTACAACAAGTACCCAGATAATTTAATGAGGCAAATGGAAGAATTAACTGGGGGAGGGGAGGGATCAAGAGGTGGCATCTGAGCTGAACCTGATCAGAAAGCCTTTGCAGCTGTCCTCTACACCCAGAATTTTCTGCCCCTCAGAAAACTCAGCCTCTCAATTTCCCTAGCTTCCTTCAAGACTCAGCTTAAATTCTATCTTCTGTTGGAAGTATTTCCCAACCCCCCAGCTGCTAGTCTTCCCCTTGGAGATTTCTTTTTGTCCATTATTTCCATGTTTCTCTCATTAGAATGGAAGCTCCTTGAGAGCAGGAAGTGTTTTTGCCTTTCTTTCTTTCCCCCAGAGCTTGGTACAGTGCCTGGCACATAGTAAGGACTTAATAACTGCCTGTTGGCTGACTGGCTGACTGATCCTAGGCAGGAGGGATGACCTTTGAGGATGAACTGAAGGAAAGAGTTAAAATATTCAGTTTAGAGAATGGTCAATAAGTCAGTTTGGCTAGAAAAAAGAATTCATGAAGGAAAGTGGTATGAGATGAGGGTGACAGCGTAAGTAGGGGGTAGACTTTAGGGAGGCCTTTAAAACCAGGCTGAAGATTTTGTCTTTTATCTTAGAAGCAATAGGGGGGCCACTAATGGTTTTTACCTCTGCAGTCATAGTTTGTAGCCTGTGCTTTTAGGCATCACTGGGTGGATTGGAAAGGGAAAAGTGGAAGCAGGAAGGCTATCAACCTCGGCTGATTATCTCCAATTTATCCCGTATATACTTTGTTTGTACATCATCGTCGTCGTCTCCCCCATTAGATTATGACTTCCTTGAGGGCAGGGACTGTCTTTTGCCTCTTTTTGTATCCCCAGCACTTAGCACAGTGCCTGGCACATAGTAGGCACTTGATAAATTTTTATTGACTGACCGACTGACAACAGCTAAGGCTGGCAGGCATGAGCCTCAGTCGGAACAAGGAGAAATCAGAAGTGTTTTACGTAGCTTTGAGGGATTTGAGAGCTAAAGAAAGGAGGAAAGAAAAGGTCTCCCCTCCCTAGTCCTTTCCCCAGATGAGTCTTTGACCTGGAACACTTGACAGCCGGCTAGGGAGCAGATTGTGACCAACATGCCTTTACAGAGCTCCAGAAGAGCTGCGGAGAATGTACACCTGGCTTCTGTCGGGCATCCCTTTCTCTTCGTCGCCCTCTGGGCTTCCTGCCCCTTCCCACCCTTCACTCTCCTTTTCATACTCTGTACATTAACTGGAGAAGCTGAGAAGGGGGAGGAGGGGTCTCCCAGCACAGACAGAAGGGGCGGCCACAAACAATGACCATGGGAACAGAGTTGTCAGATTTCCTGACGGACCCACCCCCCAGCTCCAGGGAGCAGATGGAGGCTCCAGAGTCTTCAAAGGACAGCTCCCTTCCCCTCCCTCCAGCTCTGCATTTGTTCCCCACGTTTTCTGTTTTTATACATGCTGGCAAATTAATTAGATGAGACCCCAGTCAGGCACTCTTCTCTTCCCACTCACATCTTTTTCTCCCCCTCCATAACTACCTCCTACCTCCTCCCGGCAGTCTCTTCACCTGCTCCTCTCTCCCTGCCTCCTAATCTTCTTTCTCTGCTCCTCCCAACCTTTGCCCTTTTTTCTCCTCCCTCCCCCTGATTATTGCCTCCTTCCTCCCACCCGTTAGCCAATAACACCCTCCCCCATCCCTTTCTCTCCCAAAAACAATTTCGCTTCTGAAAGTCCATTTACTGTGCTTGGCTGGAACCAGAGAACTGCTTTCACACAGACCCTCTCCCAGAAGTTCTGGGAGATTGACTAACATCATAGACTTGATATGCTTTGCATTTGCTGTGCCTTCGACACCAGGATGCATAGCTCTCTCCCAGTTCTGAGGCCCTGCCGCCTCACCCATATCCAGTCTTCAGGAAGGTGCTTGGCACCACTGCAGCCTTTGGGTGAGACTGTAAAAGGTGGACTTCCCCCAGGACCTGAGTATAATTCTTCAAATGCGCATGGAATAGACATGTTCAATCACACGTGCCCAGCAGCTAAAATAAACTTGACTGAGTTTGAAGGGTGAGAGGAAGAGGCACGCAGGCAGGCAGGCAGGCAGGCTCACAGCCAGCAAAGTCATCATCTCCTCTCTCTTGCCTTCAGGCTTACTCTGCATGAGAAATTCTTATCTATGGGGTTTCCTGCCTCGGTTTTCTGTAGGCCATGTTCATTTGCCCTCTGTCCAGAGTTGAAAAGAAGCCAGAGAACAGGAAATTGCAAAGCTCCTCGAATGACCTCAAACTTCCCATGGAAACAAAAATCTGCCTTTTCAAATGAACATTTTACTCGAGTTGCTGCATGTCGGCAAGACATGGATTACAACAGTCTCCAAAGAATTAAAAATGAGCGTCACATGGAAGGAAATTAACTAGTAGATAGATATCTTGTATGAACAGTCATTTGCATAATTTCTCCCACTGTTAGAAAGTCAGCTACTTGAGGGCAGAGACCATATTTTTGCTTTCTCTGTTGCTCCATCACTTGACATCACACTCAGTGCACATAGTAAGCACTTAATAAATGCTTGTTGACTGACTGACATAGTCAGCCAGTCAGGAGCCAGTAAACATTTCTTAAGCACCTACTATGTGCTAAGCACTGTACTAAGTGCTGGGGAAAGGTGAAAGACAGTCCCTGCCCTCAAGGAACTCACAGACTCTGGCAGCCTGCTCCTTATAGGAGGAGAGTGCACGGCGCGGCCGGGCACAGGGAGACAACCTACAAACTATGTACAAACAAGTTATACATGGAATGACTAGGAAATCGTCAGTAGAGGGAAGGCATTAGACTTCAGAGAGATTGAGAAAGGTTTCCTGTGGAAGGTGGAAGTTTAGCCGAGATTTGAAGGAAGCCAGGAGGCAGAGATGAGGAGGGAGAGCATCGCAGGCCTGGGGGATGGCCAGAGAAATTCCCAGAGTCCAGTAATGGATCGACTTGTTCAAGGAACAGCGAGGAGGGCAGTGGCATTGAATCCCAGAATGCGTGGTAGGGACTGTAAGGTGTCAGAAGATTGGAAAGGTAGGGGGCACATGATATGTGTTAGGAGACTGCATATAACCAATGGGAAACTTCACAGAAAAAAAAAGTGATGTCACCAAGGAAATGTGTAATAGGGAGATAATTATAACTAACAATTATGTAGAGTTTTAAGTTTAAAACGAAGTGCTTTAAATATATTATCTCCCTTAAAATGAAAGGGGAGGGGGAATGAGCATTTATATTGCTCCTACAGGCAAAAAGTGCTAAGCACTTTTTACAATATTATCTCATTTGATGTTCACAACAACCCTGAGAGGTAAGTGCTATTATTATCTTTATTTTACAGTTGAGGACACTGAGGCAAACAGAAATTAAGTGACTTGCCCAGGGTTACACAGCTATTACATATCTGGGTTCAGATTGGAACACAGGTCTTCCTGATTCCAGGCCCAGAATTCTATCCACTACACCACCATCTATTTCTAAGAAGGAAAGGAAACAGCATTTTTAAGTACCTACATCATTCGAGGCACTATGCTAAGTGCTTTACAAATAGTATCTCATTTAATCTCCACTTCAGAATAGGCCTATGTGATAGCTGTCATTATTATTCCCATTTTTCAGATGAGAAAACTGAGTTAGAAGATGGTTGCTCAGGACCACAGAGATAGTAAATATATGAGGCAGGATTCAAACTCAGTTCTTCCTGATTCCAAATCTAGTACTCAATCCACTAAGCCACTAGAAGAAAAGATGGTCTGGGCAAAGTGGACAGTCCAAATACTCTAGTGGTAACCTCTCAATGTCAAGAGAAAGTGAGAAAGACTTCCAACGTGTTGGGTAGACTACCTTGTTACAAGTGATGGTGGGGCATGGACAGGCATCACAGAGGATGGGCAAGAATGGATGGGCTGTGTGATCAGTACCACTGGAGGTACAGATCCATGAAACCACAGGTCCATTTGAATATTTGAGCCTGTGTTTATGTCCCTTTAGACACAGTAGAAAATAGAGAAATAGTAAAAGGGTGGAAGGGAGATGAGGAAAGACAGGAGCAGTACTTGTGATGATTGTGGGACCAGACTTTGCAGGCTAATAAAATCCTCTTAGATATAGGGTTGTGGGGAATATTTCTATAAGACTAAATGAGAGCCTGAGGAATTTAGAATGGTGCATTCCTAAGAACTGTTTGGCATCTCTGTGTTTTAGACATTAGCCAAAAGCTGAGAAAACAGAAAGCTATTTAATAGAAGCATAGTAACTTCTCCAAAGGCTCACAGTGAGGCAGGAGCACTGAAGGAGAGCCAGGTGTAGAACACAAGTATGTGATTCACTGGAGGGTACAGACACTCGGGTCATGGTTGGGAAGAAGGTCAAGACAGCTGCTGAGGGAAGCTCTCCAACTTGAACTCTGAAGAAATCAACAGGAATTGGGATAATTAAAGACCTAAAGGTCATGATTAAAATATTTGAAAGATGTCTCAGCAATTAAAATCATCACCAAATCAACCAACAAGCATTTATTAATCACTTACTACGACAGCACTGGGCTAAGCACTGGGGCCAAGAAGAGAAAACAAGAACATTTCCTGCCCTCAAGAAGCTTCCATTCTAACATGAAAAACAACATATGCAAATCAGAACATACAAAAGGAATACAGGGTAGATGGAGGTACAAGTAGAGGAAATGTCACTAGCAGCTGGAGGAACCAGGAAAGGTTTCCTGGAATCTTAGGTAATCTAAAAGTTGTCAGACGGGGAAGAGAGTACAAGGCACATTTCATGCAAAGGGCGGTGGAGTGAGCTCAGGAAGCAGCAAGCAAACCAGAATGGCTAGATTATAGAGGGGACTAAGAAAGCAAGAAGATTAGAATTCTAGGAAGGACACTAGCAGTGGAGAGCTTTGAATGCAAAACAAAGAACTTTATCTTTAATCTTGGAGCTAAGAGGAGTTATTTAGAGTTGGCAATTGATTGGGTAGCTAGGTGGTACAGTGGATAGAGCATCAGCCCTGGAGCCAGAAGGACTCGAATTCAAATCCCAACTCAGATATTTAGTAGCTGTGTGACCCTGGGCAAGTCACTCAACCCCATTGCCTCAAAAAAAAAAAAAAAACACAAGAGAGAAAGATCAGTGATGATTTTGGAGAAGGCAGTTGAAGCTGAATTATGAGCTCGGTAGCCATATTGCAGAGGGTTTAGGATGGGGAGGGGAGGAAATAGAATATTGGTGTCGCCATTTGTCAAAGCTTCTTTGGGGGAAAGCAAGCCAGTTAACAATTACAAATGCAATAGGCCTTTCTTATGGAAGAATTTTAAGGGCAGGAGCTTAACTTTGGACACCTAAAGAGACATAAAGAGTGGGGCAAGGGAAGAGGGCATACGAATACTGCCATATTGCTATCCATGAAGTTGTACATAAACCTGTCCAAAAGACAATGTCACAGACAGATCTATGGAGGGAAAGGACCAGCCAGGGCCAATCCTGGTGAAATGTCCTCCCAACAGGAGGAGAAGGGAGATTGGTAATCATATAAGAGGTGCCCTCCAAACCCGGTGCCCAGGTTTTACCAAGCCAGACCTGGGTCATAGCCCTGGCTCCGCCAATAAATAGCTACGTGGCCCTGAGGAAGGCACTTCCCACTTCTGGGGCTAAGTTTCTTCATCTAATCTCTATACGACATGCAGATATTTAAGGTCTGTCATGAGAAAGAGACAAGAGATTCTAAGCTTGGTCCCATGGGGCAGAACCAGGAAATACATTTACATCAGAAAGAGGTAGATTTTTATCTCAACATAAGGAAACATTTGCTGGAAATTACAACTGTCTAAAATTACAATAAGTTCCCCCAGGAAGTAGTGAGTTTCACATCACTGGAGGTCTTTAAGAAGGAGCTGGAAGTCTGTCAGTATATGCTATCTTGCTCTAGGGTCCCTCTGTTTCAGAAAAACCAATTCTTGCTCAAAAGCGGGGCCTTCCCTGATTTCACTCACCACCACCATCATGCCAGCACTGCTCAAATTACTTTGCATTGATTTTACTTTTTTGTCTTTACTCACCTACGTACATGTTATTGTTGTTGTTATTTGTCATTCGTTTTCAAAGAGGACCAATGACATCACGGGGTAATGTCTCGACTCAAGAGCAAATTGGATTTAAATGAGGCAGAGCTGCACAAAGTTGTCAGCCTCACTTTCTCTTCCAGAGTCATCCACGTCCAGTGGCAAGACACAAGTCAAGATGACTGGTGATGGCCCAGGATGCAGTGGATGAACTTGGAGTCTTTGATGTCTGACCAAGCTCTAATTTTTCCACAGCATCTTGTCAGCTGCCTTCATGGCCATTGGAACAAATTGTTCTCATCTGCCCATTCCACCAGCACAAGTCTTCACATGCTTGAGGTAGACATGCCCCTAACTCACTAATGGGTCTGAAGCCTATAGGTTACCCTCAACTTGCTTTAACCTGGTACATATTATATCCTCTCAGTAGAATGTAAGCTCCTTGAGGTCAGGAGTCATTTCATTTTTGTTTTTATACCCTCTACACCTAGCACAAGCACCTCATAACTGTCTGTTGAATTGAATTATCCTCTAAGAAGCAAAAATATATGTGCTTGTTGGAGGTTCTATCCCTTTAAGATTTTAACAAATGGTCTTTTCAGGTCCATACATATAGATGTAGAGAATAATCAATCGAAAAACAAGCAATGGAAATACAAAGAAAAGAAAAGATGTATATATATATATAGTCCCCGCCTTCAAAGAGCCTACTTTGAGGAAACTAGGTGGCTTAGTTGATAAAGAGCAAGCACTGGGCTTACAGTCAGAGAGACCTGAGTTCAAATCCAACCTTAGACACTTATTAGCTGGGTGACCCTGGGTGAGTCACTTCATCTCTATTTGCCTCAGTTTCCTCAACTGCAAAATAAAGAATAAAATCCTTCTTCCAAGCATTGTTATGAGGATAAAATGAGATAATTCTAAAGCTCTTGGTAAGGAGCCAAACGCATAATTGGTGCTATATAAATGTCAGCTATCATTATTATTATTATTTTTACTATGCAGTAAGGTAGCATGTGTGTAAATAGAAACATATGAAAAAACATACAGGGGCACCTAGGTGGAGCAGTGGATAGAGTACCAGCCCCAGAGTCAGGAGGACCTGAGTTTGAATCCTGCCTCAGACACATAACACTCAATAGCCGTGTGAATCTGGGCAAGTCACTTAACCCCAATTGCCTCGCCAAAAAAAAAAAAAAAAAAAAAAACCCACCATACAGACCAGATGCAAGGTAATTTAAAAGGGAAAAGCACTAGCAGCTCAGAGATTCAGAACAAAAACCACATGTTGCCTTGCACAAATGTCACTCTAGTAACAATAAATTGTCAAAGAGCAGTCTGTAGAATTGGCAGAAGGGACAGACTATAAATCCTTAATAAAGAGTCACAAGATCTCCCAAGTTCATCAATGGCAGCAGCATGTACTGCTAGCATAGCTCTTTGGTCATTTCTTCCTTTCGGGCTCTTACATAAGAGAAAAAACTGGGTGCCCATGAATGGTGAGTACATCTGGGAGGAGGGGGAAGAGACTGACGATGAAGACAGATTGAGAACAGGCAGTTAAAGGCTCAGGAAGGAGAGAAGCTGACTTGGCCAGCCAAGGAAAGAGACAGCACAGAGGGAGGCCAAGACCTGGGCAAGGTTGGAAAATTACACACAAAACCCTACCCCTGTATGTGGAAACAGCCCCCACTGGGTGTTTGTTACCATCCTCGGGAGACTTTGAGCCTCACAGCAACACATGGCCCCTAATTGTATGATGCTCTGAGGCACTTGTTGCAATTTACCCCAAAATAGAATCCTACCTGCCATGTAGAGTAGAATTTGGGGGCATTTAAAACTTGAGAATTTATAAAAAGTAAGAAAAATGAAGGAGGAGTGTGGTGTAATAATGGACAGAGGGCTAACCTAGGAGCCAAAAAGATTTGGATTCAAGTCCCGTGAGTGACGTGTATTCACTGTGCGACCGTGAGCAAGTCACTGGTGTTCTCAGCACCTTGGGAGCTTGTGAAGACAACAAAATGCAGACGAGTCACTGCTCTGGGTCTCTGGAGTGATTTCCCAAGCTAGGAGCCACCATACTGATGAAATTAGAGATCCGAACCAAAAAAATATATTTTTATATATTGAAATATTTAATTATATGATAGGATCATAGCTTTACAGTTGGAAGGGCCTTAGAGAACATGCAATCGAACTCCCTCATCTTATGAACAAACTGAGACTCAGAGAGGTTAAGGGGCTTGCCCAGGGTCACCCTGCTATTGTTTGATGTAGGATTTTAACCCAGGGCTTCCTAACTCCAAATCCACTATACCATGCTACCTTTACATAATACATACATATATACTTATACACACATATATACACACACACGTGTGTGTGTACATGTGTGTATATAAATATATAAGCATCTCTTTCTCTCTCTACATATATATACACACACATATACTTTACTGTTGTTCAGTCATTTCAGTCATGTCTGACTCTTTGTGACCCCATTTGGGATTTTCTTGGCAAAGATACTGGAGTGACTTGTTATTTCCTCCTCCAGCTCATTTTACAGACGAAGAAACTGAGGCAGAGTGAAGGGACTTGCTCAGGGTCACACAATCAGTAAGTACCTGAGGCCAGATTGAAACTCAAGACGACGAATGTTCCGGACTCCAGGCCTGGCATTCTATCTGCTGCACCACCTAGCACCACATATATACTGTATATACATTTGAACTATATGTGTATGTGTGTATATTCATATGTATGTCTATTTATAACATACACACACACACAGAGAAATTTTTTCATTATGTGCCGCCTGCATTCGAACTCAATAGCTGTCTGCCTTGTCAGCTATTAGTCCTGGCTCTTGATGGGCACCAGGCAAATAAAGTGCTAGAAACTTAGACAAATACAGGATGACAGCTTGGGGTTTTTTTAAAGTCATCTGTTAAGCAGATGTTGGACAGAACCCATAGCCCAAGGCCAAGGCCCCCACTGTATGGGAGGAAATGAGATCAAGGGATTGATGTGGTGTTGAGATCATGGGAGAAAGCCCATCTATACAACCTCAACCCAAAATTCTGGACTTTGTGATGCCTAGGACAGGCACCAGACTGAAGTTTGACTTTGTACCACTCGGTACACTGTGCTCAGGGTCCTGGAGAGAGGCACTGTGAAGGTGCCTTTCATTGACAGTGACTGAAATACTAATTAGGCATCATTCTTTCCTGCCCATTTAGGGGAAGTTCTCTAGAGGACTGATAGTTTGAGCCTGTGCGTGCACGCATCCATGAGTGTGTGCACACATCCATGTGTATGTGTGCACACACACACGCTCGAACAAAACATAAATTGACGAAGTCACATTCTCGAGCCACAAAACCGTAAAGGAACTTTCAAGGTCATTTAGCCCAGATCCTTCATTCTGTGTATGAGGAAAGAGGTTCCAGGGAGAAGGCTTCTGACTGCTGGGTCACTGTCTCCAGCGTGTTCCCAGCCAAAAGAAGGAGGCTACATCTGAGAAACAGTAGCAAAGCCAAAGACTTCTGTGAAAGGTCTGCCGAGTACTCACACCTGAACCTCTTATCAAGAGGGAATAATTATGAAGCCTCATATTGATAAGTGAGAAGTGACATGGCTTACGGGAGAGGGGGTCGACATTGGAAGACCTGGGTTCAAATCCTGACTTTATGGACAAGTCATTCAACATCTAAGGATCTCTGGCAGCTCCCTAAGATTATAAGCTGTAGAACAGTCACCAGTCTGCATTGATAGAGGGAGTTTCTTTGCTAGGAGTTCCCTATACTAATAAAATCACAGGCCTGGCAGCTAGATGGGGCAGGGGGTAGAGCGCTGGACCTGGCGTCGGAAAGATTTGGGTTCAAATTCAGCCTTTAGACACTTAACCAGCTGTGTAACACTGGGCAAGTCACTTAAGCTCTGCCTGCCTCAGTTTCCTCATCTGTAAAAAGGGAACCATAACAGAACCTACATCTCAGGGCTGTTATGAAAAGAAAATGAGATGATATTTGCAAAGCTCTTTCAAACCCTGAAGCACTCTATATATGCTAGCTATTACTTTTTAAAGTATACTACTCACAATCATATGATTAAAGATTTAGAGGTGCAGGGGGCTGGAATAGATGACATCTGAGGATTTCTTCCAGCTCTAAAGCTCTGATTCTATGCTCTTCCAAAACAATAGCATACAATAGCATAATATAATAATATATAATACAATAGTAGAAGAGCCATAACTAGTCATTTTGATACCTGGAGCAAGCAACACAAATAAACTCTGTGATTCATGATATAAAAATAACACAAGTAATTAAAACAGTTTTAGTTGAGTAATAAAAGTTATTATGGCATCTCAAAGATGGGTGTTAGCAACACCACCGGTAATCTGATAGCTTCCCGTTCAACAATGATTATTCATAACTAGGCTTTATGCTCCTGTTAGTAACTAGGTGTTTGCCTACCAGCTGAAGGAGGCATATGTTAAATGTTCGTGCTCTTAAATCTCTGTGCCCAAGGGCATAGTTCCCTTGCCCTAGTTATGGTTCTGAATGTTATATACATAGAACCTGTCACAAATGAATTAGTCGGCATTAAAGGGAGCTCTCTTCTCTTTTTAGATTCTTTCCCTTGACAATCTCATTTGCTTCTAAAACTTCAACTAGACATATCTAGGTGGTTGTTGTTTGTCCTTTGTTTTCCAGGAGGACCAACGACATCACGAGTGATGCCTTGATTTGCTGGGGAATTGGATTTAAGGGAAGCAGAGTTGCGCAAAGTCGTCAGCCTCTAACAGATGACTCAAAAACCAATTTCTCCAGTCTGGACCTCTCTTCTGAACTCCAGACCCTCATCTCAAATTGACTAGAGAATATCTTTACTTGCATATGAATATGCTTACTTCACCTTCATTTCCTCAAGCTCAAATATCCCAATATCTTTCTTTCCCTCTAAACCAGTTCCCCTTTAGCCTTCACTATTTCTGCCTTTGACTCAACAGTCCTTTTGTTTACATTCCTCCTTGGTGCCTTCCCTCACCCCTCTAACTCTTTGCCTGCTGAATTTCTGTCCTTTAAATTTTAATTCAAATGTCATCATCTCCCCCATGGGGCATTGGCCAAGTCCTTTAACCTTCTTGAGCCTCAGTTTCCTCATCTGTCAGATAAAATTCCACTATATTCAACCTGTGGTGCAGCGTGGTAAATAAGAGTGCTGAACTTGCAGTCAGAAAAACAGGTTCGAATCCTGCCTCAGACACTCACTAGCTGTGTGACCTTGGATGAGTCTTTGAATCTTAACTAGCTTCAGTTTCTCTCTTTTGTAAAATGTTGCTAATAATAGCACCCATTTCAAACTGAGGCAAAAAGGGTTAAATAATTTGCCCAGGGCCGCACAGCTAAATAAATGCTGAGCCTGGAGCCAGGAAGACTCATCTTCCTGAGTTCATATCTGGCCTCAGACACAACTAAAAACAACTGAACCACAACAAAAATGCCAGCATGATGTTATGGACAGTGAGCTGGCTTTAATGCCAGGAATACCTGGGTTAGATTGCTTTCTGATTTATACTGGCTGTGTGGCTTTGGCAGGGAGGGGGGAGTCACTCAATCCCCCTGTTAAGTCCCAACGGCATCAAACTCACATAGAAAAGGGGGTCACTAAATTGTGCATAAGGATCCCTGAGGGCAGCATATTAACTTAGAAAACCACATATTAACATTACGTTTTAATATTATTAATCTTATAATACATAATACATATCATGTATACATTATACATGGAGAAGGAAATAGCAAACCATTCCAGTATCTCTGCCAAGAAAGCCCCAAATGGGGTCATGAAGAATTGGACACGGCTAAAAGTGACTAAACAACATTATACATACAATACATGGTACCATACAATACTGTGTATTAACATTATCTATGTGGTTTTATTCACTTTGCTAACTATTTCCCAATTACATTTCATCAGGTTCAGGCTGCACTGGGGATCACAACACTCCCCAAAGACTCCAAGTTGTAGAGAAGGTATGGACCTGCAGTGGTAGAGTTTCCTCACCTAGGATACCTCTATACCAGTGAATTCAAGTCCAGTCGTTATCTCCATCTCAAAGTAGGATTCATTTGTTTCAAATGTCTGTGAATCAGTTTGTGTTTATTGGAGATGGGCGCCATGTAAATGCAAAGAGTGTTTTGTCTGTAACACTCCAGTGATTCAGCATTCTCTGGTTGAAGCAAAAACGGGTCAACACAGTACCTCAACGGGAGGAGGCAGAGATATGTAAAGGGAGATAGACGTCCTCCAAATATGGAAATCCTGGGTGATAGAAGTAAGGGGGTGTGGGGGAAGGGGAAGGCAGAGAGGAGAATAAGTGTCACTTTATAATTCATATGGATCTATGTCCTTATTTCCTTGGGGAGCCGGGGAGTGGGGGAAGGTCTGAGAGGTAAAGAGAGTTAAAGACAGGCAATCCTACTGGAAGCTGGACAAATAACAAACCATGTGTCCAAACCTCGTGAGGAATACAGGCTGAAGATGCACTACTGCATGCCTGTCCTCCAGCATCCTGTCAGATAGAATTTCCATCAAGCTCACAGACCGGGGCGGGAGATGCTGGGGCAGAGAGATGTCCTTGTACATTGTACTCACGCACGCTGGAGCGCATACACACGCACACACATTCCCCTCCCTCCAATGCAGATGCACACTTGGTGCAGACATGTGCCTGTAAACACAGTCCCTCTCCTCCAGTGCAGACACGTACATATATGCATACACACACACACACACACACACCCTCGAGCAAAAGTTCTGAGCTTCAATCCTGCAGAAACCAGGTATAGACTCTCACTAGATTGAAATGAGAAAAAGATGCCAAGTGACAGCACATTCAAGTCACTTTTCTGTCTACTGAACATATCAAGGACCACCACCTGGGAGAGAATACGGATTCAGAACTCCCTGGCATCCTTTCCAATTGTCACCTGAGTATTAGCTTTGGGTAAAAAAGAAAGGCAGGTTGTGGTAGTAGGTGGCAGATAGCTGGACTCAGGGTCAGCAAGACCTGGGCTCAAACCCCGCCTCTGATACCTACTGGCTGGGTGACTCAGGTCAAATCATCTCACCTGTCCATTCTCTAGGCAACGCCCTGAGACAAGCTACAGAGGAGGCGCCAACCTGAATTGGTAGAAGGAGCTTCCTCATCCTAGAGGGTCCAGTCCCTAACCCTAAAAAAGAAAAGGGTCCATCTTTTGTTTCCCCCCTTAGGAAGAGCCTATCTGCCTTCCCCACTAATTCCTTACTAGTATTTTCTCTTCAACTGATTTTTCAAATAAAGAAGATACATGTCTATTTTTAATAAAACTGCTCCCCAATGTCATTCCATTTTTCAAACCACTTAATCCTAAAGTTTTAGAGATCACAGAGGGTTTTCTTTATCACAGGGTATGAATCAATTAAATCTCTCAATCTAATATTACCCAAGAAAGACAGAAGATAGTGCTGACATGGAACCCTTAGCCCTCCTTCTGGACACCTTCCCCATCTCAGCTTGGATACATTTTTCCATAACCCTGCAAGCAGCCAGGCTGAATCAGACTCCCCCCCACCCCCCACCCCCGGAAGTGGTTGACTGTTGCTCAGTCCAGGTTCCCTGAAGGCAGAACAATGAGCATGGTGCATGAGAAGGTGGGTAAACAAAATCATGGCCTAACAGAACACTTTGGCTGGGAGGGGCCTTAGAGAAGATCATCCAGTGACAGAGTTGAAAAATCAGGGAGAGGAAGGGGCCTCAGCAGTCCTCTAGCCCAACCAATACACCAAAAGGATCCTTATAGCAACATACCCAAAAAGTGGTCATAGAGCCTCTAGTAGGAGACCTCTGAGGAGGGAGAACATACTAAGGTTACCGCTGGTGACCTAGTCCACTTTGGGACAGCTCCTGGTGACCTCATCTATTTTGGGATAGCCCCACTAGGAGTTTTTGTTGACATCAAGTATAAACTGAACCTTTTTCAACTTCTACCCACCGTTCCTGGTTCTGCCCTCTGGAACCAAACTAAACAGACCCAACTTCTCCTCCACAGGACAATGGTTCAAATACTTGAACATGGTTATTATATGTTCCAGGAGTATCCAGGTTAAATATCCATCATTCCTTGAAATGATCTTCCTCTCCAATTCTGAATCAAATAAGATAGTATTTGTAAAGCGCTCAGCACAGGGCTTGACACATAGTAATTGTTTAATAAATGCTTATTTTGAAAAATTATGTGACTTAGACTGAAGACCCCCTCTGTTCATCCTCCTCTGAAGACCCTCTAGCTTATCAACATCTTTCTTAACCCATAGTACACAATACTGATGATGGCAGAGCTGTGAGACTAGCACCTCTCCATTCCTGAAAGTTATGCACCAATTAATTCAGCCCAAGATCATGTTATTTTTATATTGATGTTATATATATTACATATATTTTATATTGATGTTACAAACCCTAAAGTCCCCAGATAGTTTTCAGAACCATTGTTATCTAACTATACCTTTCCTATCTTATGCTTTTGACATTGATTGTACTCAAGTATAACACTTGACATTTACTCCTATTGAATTTCATCTTCTTAGACTGAGCCCAATGCTCCAGTCTGGTGAGAGCCTCTGGATCCATCCCTTCCAGCTTTGTGTCATCTAAAGGTCTGTTTATCCAAGTCACTGGTAAAAATATTTAACAGCATAAGGCCAAGCATAGACCCCTGGGTACTTCACAGTGACCTCTTGTTATGCTAGCATAGAACCATTAACAACAAGTCTTTGAGTCCTAGTGATCTATCCTATTCTGAATTCATCTGATTGTACTATCATTTCATCCATATTTCTCCATCTTCTCCATAGGGATAGTACGAGAATTGTCTACCTTCCTCATTCTAAGATGAAACTGAGGCCAAGAGGTCCAATGACTTGTCCAAAGTCAAACATCTAATCAGTAGCAGAGCCTCAACCTAACACCTAATCCAGTAGGCTATAGTCTAGTGGTAAAGGCAGATTCCCTCCCAATTTAAGTACTCAAAATTACAGTAGGTAGATGAAATGTGAGGGATAGTGAAGTGTCAGAGATGGACAGTATGGCTGAAAGATCAATGGGCTAAAGGCCAATATGACTTTAGCCCACTTAACCTGTTTGGGCCTCATTTTCATCTTTTGTTAAGAGAGAATATTGGACTAGATCAATAATTCTTAAACTATAGTCTAGAGAAGACTCATCTTCCTGAGTTCAAATCTGGCCTCGGATACTTACTAACTATGTGACCCTAGGAGAGTCACTTAACTCTGTTAGCCTCAGTTTCTTCATCTATAAGATGAGCTGGAGAAAGAAATGGCAAACCACTTCAGTATCTCTGCCAAGAAAACCCCAAATGGGATCATAAAGAGTCAGACACAACTGAAATGACACAGCAACAAACCCACATAAACAAAAGCTCTTGGGAGGTGGAGGCCCTCATTTTTTTTAGCATGTAAAGGGATCCTGGGACCAAAAGTAATGATCTCTAAGATTCCTTCCAGCTCTAATATTCTATCATTCTATGTTCTTTTTAAAGGTGGGAGTTGAAGGAAGGGCAGAAAAGAAACATGGTCATTTGGTGTTATGCTTCAAGAAAACTCAGAGACTGTTTATTTCTTTTATTCTTCCCTGGCTGCAGAGAATTACCAAGGAATGGCTCACGGAACCTCAATACATTCCTCCAGGACCCAACCATTCAACTCACTCTCCTTTTCTTCATTTTTAGGACATATTTTGTTGTCTTAATTGAAAGCCCTACACACTTCTGATCAACGGCTGTCCCTCCTAAGAGACTATTGAATCCAAGGTCCCTTTGGAAAAGCTTCATCAGCACTAATTAAGTCACCATCCTAACCCAAATTAATTAGATTTTTTAAATGTTGCCAACACCCGTCAAGGTTAAAATAGGCTCTGACATCTCCTTAGACCTCATGCTGGACCTTATAAAATCACACTTGGAAGATACCTGAGAGGTCAGCTCTAGCCAAAGCTCTGAAAAATGACTTCTGAAATTCTACCAATAACTCATATAAAGTCTTTTCTCTTCCCAAAGAGACAGACTTTCAGTTTCCACACAAAGATGAAAAAACAAAACATCGTAGGCTCAGAGATTTAAAGCTAGAAGGGACCTGAGACCGTCTAATCCAACCCCTTCATTTACAGATGAGGAAACTGAGGCCCAGAGATGTTATGTGACTTGACCAAGGTTGCTTAGGCAGTAAGAAATCAGACTTACAAAAGGATAACACAGTATTAATAGAAATATGTTTGTTTGTTTGTTTTTTTAACTTTGAATGGGACCAGTCTGGAATGGCATTTTAAGTTTTCCTTAGCTTAGTCTCCCAACTCTAAGAAGGCCTATTTCACTTTTTTTTTTGGGAAGGGGCATAGAAAACTGAGAGAACTAGACTGATAATTATATTTATAGGGAACTCTTCATGAACAAACTTCCTTGAACCCAGGTTTTAAAGTCTGGCTCTCTATCTAATCCACCATATTTCATATTTTACTTCTGAAAACGAAACACAATACTCTAAGACTTCTAGTTTAAAACCATTGATGGAAACAACAGAAATGTAAGTCCTTGTACCACCAGTACCAAGGTCTCCTAACAAAGCTCTCGTGACTAAATTTATCAGCCCATTGTAATGGTCTAATGTTGATCTTGATAAAAACATCAGTCCATCTGAAATCCAAGGTGGTTTATCTTATTCTTATAAAGATACTGTTCTGTATTAAATATATAATATCTTCACCTAATATCACCTTGTTTCCACACAGGTCCTTTCTATAGAGGAACTCAAAGCCTTCTGAAGGTACAAGACAGGAAGGGAGTATTTTTATCTCCATTTCACCAATGAGAAAACAGCCTCGGGGCATAAACCAGTGAGTCAACTCTGGAGGCAGCAACAGAAACCAAGTATCAATATGACCTTGAAACAAATCCATTCCAATGGGGAAAAGAAGAGAAAAATTGGGAATGACACTTGTTTTAGCCCTAATGAGACTCCAGATAATGTAGCCTCTCAAAAGAGTAGGAATAACTGTCAATGCTGAAGTCCTATTTGGCAAGTTACCGTACCAACCTTTATAGGATAAACTGGCTGCTTTTGAGAATCCTGTCTCCAGCACAAACTGCATCCGCTTTGCATTATTTCTTTATGCAATTGATAGAAATTTGAACATTTCTCCCACAGGAATCCATTATATTTGCCCAAGTTGTTATATAGTATTGCATTCCATTTGTAATTTGCACTTGTAAATTATTTATTGGAAATGGAATCTATTCAACAAGATCATGGTCAAATAATTTTTAAAGATATGCCACTTACATATTCCAGTGTCATCAGAAGAATCAATATGCTTTATAAACTAATAGGCTTACGAAATAGAGACGTAAGGTCAAAGCTTGAGGTGAGAAAAGAAAAAATGGAGCTGGAATGGTTCCCCATCGATGACAATTGGCCATTGAAGACAGTCATTCTCAATCCCGACCACTGCTATCACTGTACTGTGTTATATCCTGTTTTTGCCGCCTTTTTATACATGCCTTTTTTGGCTTTGTGGGAAGCAGTGGGCATAGTAAGAGCAGAAATAATAACTCTTCCCCTAGAAGAATATAAGCTACCTGAGGTCAAAAGTTCCCCAGTGCCTGGCACATTTAGAGGGAGGGGACCAGACCTGTAATTTCATCAGTTTGGAGAAGTCTCAGTGAGGGACTTCTGCTGTCAATGCCGATTGGATGGAAGAATGGAATAAACATTTCTTAAGTGGCTACTATGTGCTAGGCACAGCGCTGAGTGCTTTACAAATATTATCTCATTTAATTGGCACCTTATCTGTACCTTGACATTTTAAGAGTGCCAGTGGTGCATTTGACTATTCACTTGTCCCCTTGTCCCTCCCCAATTGTAGGACTTTATGGTGTTTCCCTCTCACCCCCCTGGCTACTTTTCCTTTCTTTCTGTGTGTTGTCTTTTCCCCTCCCAGATTGATTTTTTTTTTTACTAGGTAAAAGAGACCATTCTCTGTCTCATTTCTTACCTAGCCTTAATTTACCTAGCCTCATTTCTTACTATTGCTTCAAACAACCTGAGACCTAGGAAAGACCTTAGCTTAAAAAAGCCAAGATCTCCCACTGCATTAAATGCCATCTCCAGGCATCTTGATCTATATCTTGCCATTCGACCAGATGTCTTTGAAGGAGAGAGTGAAGCTGGTAACTTTGCACATCCCTGCCTCACTTAAATTCCATTCACTTGCAAGTCATGGCATCACTTTTCTGTTGTCATGGTCCTCTTCAAAAAGGAAGGACAAACAAAAACACTGCTCTTAAAGTTTTGGGAAGTTGCCTGAGGCACTGAGAGTAGAACCTTTGTCTTTCTGATTCTAAGACCAGCTCTCTCTTTCTCCCTGTACTCAGTAAGCATGTAATAAATGCCAATTGAATTCCATTGCCTTGAAGAAAAGAAAGGCAAAACTTTAATTTTGACATAGTTTATGAAACAGAAGGTAGAATTAAGACCCTCCCAAAACAGAGTCCCCCCCCCAACCTTGCTTTATCACCTCAAGCATCAGTGGTGGTATTCTACACCGTTTGTACATACCTACTTTATGGATGATCAAACTGAGGAGCCCTGAAGACTTGGAGAGAATGTTGTTTAGACTTACTGGAAGTAACTGAGAAGCAAAGCCAGGAGCTTTGACCATTTAACCCCCCCAAATATGAAATCTTAGAGTAAAATCCCTCCCCTGAAAAGTTGCTATAAAGGCTCACTGAGGGCACCAGTTCTTATATTCCTTATGAAAACTGCATCTGAGTCTCAAAATTAGAAGCCCTGGGGTCTACTCACATTTGTGGGAGAGGAGCACATCAAATGAATCTGCCCACCTTGTAGCTTCTTCTGTAGATAGCCTCCTGGAACAGAAGAAACAACATTCTGGAATACTATCCACAAAGCCCGCTCCCCGCCTCTCCTTTGGCTGGCACAAAATAACACAAAATGGAAAGTTGAAATAAATGGATTATTCAATTAATTAATCAAACTATTTAAGTCAAGGATCTATGACTTTACTTGCACTGGTAGCAATCAAAACCCCTCTATGTCTCCAAAGATGCTTTTTGAAAGCTGACTATTGAGCCAGGAAGACAGGAGTTTCAGAGCTGCCTCTGATACATACTATCTCTGTGATGCCTACTTAACCTCTCAGTACTCTAGGCTTCTCTTTACAACTCTTAGTTGGGGAGAAAGGGCCAACCTGCATTGGTAGAAAGAACTTCCTCCCCTAGGAGCTCCCTATAATAATGAAATCACAGGTCTGATCCCTATTGGGACTATCCCGAAGGCCCCTAAATTCATCCCCTTTGGGGCAACCTGTCATTGATCCTCTCTGAACTCAGTGAGGCGAGACTTAGAGCAACCTGTTGCAAAACCCATACTCAAAGCCTTTTCAGTTTGATAGGACCTTCCAGATCTTATGCCCTCATTGCATTTTCTTCTAGAACTCAGAATCCCCCCTATGCTTGAGGGAGGCATTGGTCAAGAGTTTCAGTGGAGAACAACTCGAAATAACCTGAAGAAATATCTCCCTTTGCCAACCTAGTGCTTTAGGACAGCTGAAGGAGATATATGCTAAAACTTAAAGATTGTATCCAAAAATCTGCCCCTGAACACATGCGCACTTTTAAATCAGTTATGGGGCAATGTAGAACCCACTCATGGCGAGCATTGGTAGGCTGCAATATATGACCAACAAGGAACCCTGAAAAAGAAAAGCCAAGGATGCCACCAAGGCAATGTATGACCAAAAGAGAAGGTGGGCTGGGCTGGGCAGAGCAAGGGATGGATGACAGGTGAGTAACTGAAGTACTCCACTGGCACCTTTGAAGGATCAGTAAAAATCAAGAAAGGCCTTCAGCACATAGGGTGTGCTGAATTGATTAGATTAACATATTTTTATTATTTATTTACTTAATACTTTAAGCAAGTTTCAGTTTCTTAGTTTCAAGGTCTAGGGTCTCAGATTTGATACTAACAGAAAGGGGACAATAAAAAGATTCCCTCTCGTCATCTCCCAGTCATTATTCCTGACGCTTCCCTAAAGGGGAAGAGAGACCAAACAAGATTTTCATTCATTCCTGAGAAAAATGAATGTTTCTTTCACAAGTGCTCAGAGCTGATATAGTATTGTTGGGGGGAAAGGGAAAGAGAGAATACAGAACCTGTAGTACAAAGACCTGAATTTCAGTCTTGGTTTAACCACTTACAGTTGTATGACCTTGGGCACATCCCTTAAAACAACAGCTAGCATTTACTTAGCACATTAGCACTTGAAGATTTGCAAAGAGCCTTACAAATATTGTCCCATTTGATCCTCATAATAACCTTAGAAGGTAGGTGCCATTATTAGCTCCATTTTACAGATGAGTAAATTAAAGCAGATAGAGGTTAAATGATTTGCCCAGGGTCACACAGCTAGTTACGTGTCTAAGGCTGTATTTAGACTCAGGTCTTACTGACTCCCAGGTCTAGCACTCTGTCCGCTGGGCCACCTAGCTGTCTCTGAGTCAGTTAACTCACCCATAAAATGGGATTAATATTACTTTACTACCTCTCTCACAAAGTTTGGGGAAGGGTCAAATGAGATGTTTGTTAAAGCACTCTATTATACAGAAAGCACTGCATAAATGAGTTGCTATAAAATGAACTGATTAACAAAGTCACACATCCTTTAGCTATTTCTTGGGAGTACCATAATTCCAGGGCAGCCTGTACCTAACCCTAACTGGAGCTTGTCTATCTAGTGGGTGCCTAGAGAACTCTCACAACTGAGTGACTGACACAAGACTGTCCATACTCACTTGAGAGCCCGGTTCGGCTTGTCGGGAAGAATAGCTGTGAAATCACTACATGAATCTGATTTGTGAGACAGACATCCCAGGCGAGTCCTCATTCCTTTGTTCCTGCAACCAAGAACAGGAGCAAAAGGAAGAGAGAAACTGTAATAAAAAGAGCGATCAACAGAAAGGGTTCCTAGGGGTGCACACAGAAAGCACTGAGAAGCTCACTGGCTCACACAACCACCCCTGAGATTTCATGAGCAAAAGGGAAGGAACCAGAAAGATCAGCAGCAGCATTATCTGACTACCTGAATACATAACAGGTACCTTTCCCCTGGAGATCTAGTGCTTTTTAAAGCTTCTACAGCAAATTGGTGGTAAGTCAGTCAATGAAGGTCGTCAGCTCCGAAGACTTTCTAAATCAGGTTTCCCCATTGGGAAAGGAGATACAGTGATGTCAGAATAACAATCTGCATCTTTCCCTCCCTACAGAAGGTCAGAGTAAGCAACTGTTCCTCATTGTAAAAAGGCCCATGAAGCCCAAGGAAGGGCAGAGCAAGATCAAGCCTCATCAATTACCATTGTCTGTACTGGAGAGACACACAGATCATGGCAATGAAGGCTTAAAATGGCGGCAATGAGGTCTCAAGATGGTATGGAGTTGAGCAGAATGAGGAAGTCCTCTGTGATTATGACTAGTGATGGGGCTAATTATTGAAATCCTTCATCAAACCAAACATCTTCTGATTATGTTAGCACTAAAAACCAGTAGAGGTTAAAGAGGGGAGGGGAGCAGTAGCAATTAATGCATTCAGCAGTTAGGATCCTATTTACAACTCCAATCATTTCATTAACTAAGTTCTCTGCCTTCATTAACATCAATTGGTGCAAATCAAAATGGTAACACATTTTAATCTCAATAACTCACCTATTGCTTGCATTTATTAGCAAGGACCTGGCCTCAGTCAATATTTTCATATATGATAACTGATGGGCAGCTCACATGCTCCATTGGTATCTTTGCGTTGCTAGGAGACCTCAAGGAAGATACCCAGCACATTGGGTAGAACCCCTATCATGAACTTATGGGAGGACACAGATGAGATTTACAGAGTATGAGGAGGCCTCTATGGGTTCTGATCTATACCATTGGAGGGAATTCTCACATCAATGAACTCACAGATTCATCTGAGTGTTTAAGGGTAATCATGATCAAACCATAGGACATCTAAGCTGACTCTAGAGGCAGAATAGTATAATTGATGGAATGGAACGCTGGATTCATGGTTAGGAAGACCTGTGTTCAAATTCTGACTATGACACTTATTGGTATGTGACCATGAGGCAAGTCACTTAACTACTCTGACCCTTGATTGTAAAATGGAGATAATAAAACACCTTTGCCCACAGGGTTTTTTGTGAGGGTCAAACAAGGTAATGCATGTGAAGGGTTTTGCAAACTTCAAAGCACTACATAAAAATGACCTATTATTATTCATTATGATAGAATCTAATGAGTAATTTTGCTCATTGCTCTTCCCTGCTGGAGACTTTAGCACTTTCTGGTCTCTTATTGCCCTATGTTGTACATTACTATAAGGCTGGAAAGCCAAAAAGTGCAAGAAGGATTCTCATTAGTGGGCCACATACATCACCCTCTCCCAAAGAGACAAAATCTCAAGCTCAGTTTCATACCACTTTCATATATTCAGAATTTTTATTTCATTTATAAGGGAAGTTATTATTATTGCAAAGCAATAATCCTGGAGGTCAAGGGAGGTTTTGGAACAGTAGTCTTTCAAGCCTTCTCTTCCCTATCCATTGGTCCCAGTGACTTCCCACCCAGTGGCCCAGAAAAACCCTCTTCTCTAGCCTTGCTCTGCTTTGCTGCATCTCAGGGAGGCTAGGTGCAATGGAAGCACATTTCTATGCCACATTCTACCTCTTCATAACCATTCCAGGTCCAGAACATTTGAGTCTCCATTAAGGCTCCCCCCTCCAATAGACAGTTAGGGCTGCATGTCCTGTCCTCCCACCACTTCCCTCAGTTCCCATTACTAAGCCATTTCTTTCATTGCTCTATAAAATATTGACCATAATAGTTCTCTCTCCCCTCTAATGGTAAGTACCAGGGCATAGCAACTGGCTGTTACAGATGGCTAGGACTTTTGGTAGCGTGAGTCCTGTGTGGATAACAAAGCGTTTAAAATGACTAATTAAGGGCTCTCAGATGGTCAAATTTAGTGAGTCCAAGTAAAGACTGTCACAAGTCATTCTATAGGCCAGCGACCCAGCCTTCAATAATTTACCACATCCACTCTGAGCTTCAGGATCTTGAAAGTATGACATGAAGTTGAATAACTGCTCCCTTGGAATTATTTCCAGTGATTCTAAGATGAAGAGTTATGTACTGGGTTTGAATGCAAGCTATGTACTAGGTTTGAATCCAAGCTCTTCCACTTCTTAAAGGTGAAACCACCTTGCTAAGCCTCAGTTTTCCTCCTCAGCAAAATGGATATGCTACTTATACTACCTTTCTCAAAAGGTGAGGAGAGGCTGGGACAGGAATTTGAGCAAATCATAATTTGCAAATCTATATGGGCTAATTGGCAAGGCCCTGCAGGGTATAGTATTACCTGTGTCAGAAACCACCTTGGGGCCCTTAGGCAGCAACTTTCCCTAATGGTGCTCTGAGAATGAACAAGTCTTATTTTCTTTCTAGGCTAGGTCAAGCTTCAGGTTGTATATGACCTGTTTAGTTCAAGTGGAAGAAATTGGAAATAATAGGAGAATGGAGGGCCAAAGATCAGCATTAGGTTTATTATAGCCTGAAGGGCTTGGAGAAAACCAACTTGTTCTCTTCCCTGAAGCAGCTGTCCTGGCCAATACTATGGGAGTCTTCCAATTAACTAAAAAATGTAATAAGAACAAATAACTTAGCACAGTTCCTTGGGCTCCCATCCTCATGCCTGTCAGTCATCTGCATGATGGGAGCGTACCTGGCAGCCACAAGGTTTGGGGCTAAAGAATCCCCTACCTGGAGCAGAGGACATTGTACAAAATCACAATCCCAGTTAGGGGACATACAAGGCAAAGCAGTGCGGGGGGAGCGGAGAAAGCTTGAGTGGGGCAGAAGCGCAGGGGAGAGCAGGAGGCGAGGAAGAAAGGAAAGGAGGTGGGGCAAAAATGCACGTCATGGTTCAGTTACCTCCGTGGCATCAGTAAGGCCGCCATACAGGCATCCGGCTACGGGCAACCCTTTAATTGGCTGGCTTGCAGGGCCCTCAAGGCAGGAGGTAAGACTGCGGGGAGGAGGGGTTTGCCCTTTCACGTCCTCTCACCTAAAATCAAAGAATCCTAGGTAAAAGAGGGGACCTTGGCCCTCTCAAACCCCTTCACTCCCTCTTCTCTCTGATAGGGTTTGAGCCCGAGCCATCCAGGCATGGGGCGGGGAGAGGGAGGAGGAGGGTGGCAATGTGTCCTCAGTCAAGTGTGCCCACCCAGGGTTGTGCTGTCCAAAATAAGCCAAGTGGACTCAGATTGCTTTAAGATTGGCCAGGAATTGCTGTTTCCCAAGCTACCGGCCATCATTTAGAGGAAAGTGGGACATATGGCCCAAGGGAAGGACTGAGCTGGCAGTCCCCAAAACACTGTTCTCTCTTCTTTCCAAGGGCAAAACTGAGGTGACTAATGGGTGAGGCAAATCTACACTGATGATGCTTGACTGACCCTTTCCCCATCCTGCCTTCCAACAGACCCAAAATGGTGTGCTTGGATGGCATTCCGTTCTTATAGCTCCCTCCAAGTTAGTCTATGATGGGAGAACACAGTCCAGGGAGGGTATGAGTAGGAAGAAGGTTGGAAAAACTCCAAGGACGTCTTTTCAGGTGCTAGCAACCCACCAGCTATCTCCTTCGCAAGGCTACGAACAGAGCCAGGATTAAGGGGAGACAGATAGGCAAAGGTCTAAAGCACAACACAAGAGGGGCTTGACAAGGGATGCTTCTTAATATTGGTTTTTATAAATGCTAAATTTTTGCAGCCAGAAAATTCTGCTCTCCATGGTTCAAAGGGACTTATTTTGTGGTACGTCTAGTCATATGTGTTATCCAGAAGACTAATAGGAAAAAGGGAGAATTTTCAGATATGGGGGTAATCTTCCAATGCAGAGGGATACAACTTTCAAACCTTGCCTCAGGTGTGCAAAAGCCACATCTCAACTCTGTGTGTGTGTGTGTGTGTGTGTGTGTGTGTACACAAATCCTATGTGTGTCAGCAAAGAGGCTATCTTATTCTGAGGCAACCAGTCTCCCCTAATCTCATAGGTCCCTGACCATTTCTGACCAGAAGGGAAAGATTATTAGAGGTGTATTAAGAATGATTGGCTTGTATTTCCTTCCTTATGAACTGTTCAGCAAGGACATAGCCTGGTATATTTCTACCCGTCTACTTCCACAAAGGTAACTGGAGAGATGAGAAAGAAGAAAAATCTAGTTTTAGAGGGGGCATCCCATCCACAAATAGTTCCTCAAAGGAACCCCAGCAATAAACATGGAGTGTATTTGCAAAGCTTTTAAATATATATTAATTAATTAGCATTTTAAGAGGCAGTGCACCTCTTTCACATAGCTGTGTGACCCTGAGCATATCCCATTACCTCCCTTTTCCTTGGCATCCCTAAGTCTCTTAAGTTGCAGAGCAAGTAGTTTTCTGATGGCAATACAATCACCAATATGGCTAAAATAAGTCTCTTGAGTTTTTATGGTTTTAAAAATTCTTTACTCCAGAAAATTAGGGAATTGTGTTCCAAGTCAGAGAACACATTTTCCCAATCCCTGTCCTGACCACTGTCTTCAATCATGCTCCTTCATGGCATAAAGTCATAGTTACAAGCTAAAAGGGGAAACATAGAAATCAATGCTTCCAGCCCTTTTTGCCCTGGTCTTCCTCCTGACCAGAGTGGAGGCTATATCTAAGGGAAAGACACATTTGCAGAAGGTTTCCTTTCTCACTGTCACAGTGACAGTCAGGAGCTCAGTCCCTCGTTCCCTGATGCCCCAAACAGAGCAGGCAAGGTCACTTGAACACACCTGACAAGGCATCTCTTGGCACACTCTAGCTCAACCTCACTTCTCTTCCCATTTCCCCTGCAGTCTCCCCCCACCCCCCCACTCAAAATGACTCACATCTTCATCGGATTCCCTTCCCTAGATCTCTTAGCTGCCTGCTGTCAGACACTGTTTGTCACCCTAATCGACCCCCCTCCATTTCTCCCCAGATCCTCTGTCCCAAACAAGGCAACTCTTTTGTTCCCTTGATAAACCTAGCATCTGATCCCATTCAGTGAGAATCTCTAGGTTGCCATATCCCAAGCCCCCTCTTCCTTCCACAGATGTACTCACTACCCTCACCAGTTCCAAAGCCAGTGGTTTTGCTCAGCCATCAGAGTCCCGATACCCAAAGTTTACCCCAAAACCCCCACATGGTGGTCTGAGGTACAAAGGGGAAGGTGAGGTATTTGGTAGCACCCCCAAAGGGAACACAGCCTCTTGGCTGCCTCAGGGAAGCCAACCTCCCACATTCAATAGGAGGGCAAAGGGAAAGAGAAGGATGGAGAGCCCCCCTCCACCCAAGGAGTAAGAAAACCAAGGGTTAAAAGAAAAAAAAAAAGCTGAGACTAGAGAAAAGGTAAAAGCCACTGAGAGTTTCAATAGGGAGAAAGCACTCAATAGAGAGGTAGGTTAAAGATAGGTTAGTTAAATATGGAAAATGCACTCTGCACACATTGGCACCCAGATGAAGGAGAAGAATGAAGAGAAAGAAAGGAAAGCCATACTCACTGCCTTTGACCTGTCCTCATGGCCTGTGGGTCTTTGCCAACCAGATGGTCAGAGAAGCTGCTGGTCAAGGAGCTCTGAGGAGAGAGCAAATCTATCTCTTAGCAGTCAAATCCTTGGCGGGGTGAAGAATGCATGCCTGTGGTTGAGTGCACACACACACACACACACACACACACCCTCCCACCACTTTTGCCAGGCAGCAAGCAGTACAGATGAAAGCTCCCCTCTCTGCTTGTCACATCCAGTAAATACTCAAGCATCCCACACCCAGCAGGAGGTGGCTTGGCTAGGCTTTGCCACGCGGTGTCTGCTCACCCATTTTCATTGGAAGCATGAAGGAGGTACCCACCTGATCAGAGCCCTGCCTGGCACTCTTCCTCCTTGCTAACCTGATTCTCAGATGCTTGGGCTTCAGTTAAATGAAAAGGAACACATCCCAACCTTGCCTCAGCACCAGGAGACTTTGAGGGGTGGAGTGTGGGTGTGGGTGGAGGAGGAGAGGGGAGGGGGAGTTCAGATATAAGGATTCCTTCCTCATGCCCCACCCCCACCTCAGCCCTGACTTAACTGGAGATAGAGCATCCAATCGGTCTGGCTTTAATGAGCTCTGCTGCAGTCAGAGAGCCAGTTGCTACTCTGGGATCAGGAATCACAGAATTCTTGTCCCAGACAGCTGCCGACAGCAGGGACCATGGCCGAGCCAAACCTCCTAATGAGCAGGGGGCTATCGGGTGCTTTAATAGTTCTGAGGTGATGTGACAAATGCAGAGAAGGCTCTGGTGTACAGGTAACCCATCTGACTCCCACTCCCTCATGAGGTGGCTAGCCTTCCTATTGATACTGCACCTCATGCCAGAGCTGAACCCCACGGACCTGAGGCATTCCCATGGGGTACCATATTTCAGCCACCTCCTGCCTGCAGATAAGCATTCCCCTCTCCTCCCCTCCCCCCCGACCCCTGCCATGTCCCTGCTCTTCTCTTAATGAGAAACTTCCATAATCTCTACCTGCCCAACCCTGCTCATTTATCACCCTCTGCTCTCACCTGGATCTTCCCACAGTGAAAAATCACCTCACTTTCTCTGCCATCACCTAGCAGCTTCCTGCAATTTGCATTTGCAGAATGTGGAGACTCTCCCCTTTGTTGTGCCCAGTTCTGACATCTCCCCCATTTTCTAGTCTACCTTCTTACCATACCTCTTCTGAGGTTCCTTGACCACTCAACAGGGAGCTCTAGGTAGATTTAACTTCATAGGACAAGTCAAATCTACACTCTCCCTGGCTTTCTCCCTGGGTTCCCTGGTCTAGGGTTCTCTTGCTCTAAGCACACATCCGATCTGAAAAAAAGATGTCTGGCATTCAGCTCCACCTGCAAGCACCAAGAAGGAACTTACTAGAGCTGGGAGGAATCCCTAAGGAAAGGTGCTGTGAGGACTTGGAAGAAGCCCACTTTTCACCCCAGGATTCTTCATGCAAAACCTGCATTCTGTCAAGAGAGTGAGTGATACAGCGGTCCCCGCCTGCTGCATGATGACAGGGGCCAAATATAAATTCCACTGCTGTCTCTACAGTGACTCATTGTCTCACTCTAATAATGTCCATGGTGTCACTCGGTTCAGCAAAGGGGCCTTGGTGGTACAAGATGTGGTTTTTACTTTCTTACTGTCGCCAGGTTTCAGCAATGTTGCTAACCAAGCATCAGTTCCTTAAAAAAGAAATAAATAACCTAGCAGACTCCAGGCTTTATATCACTGTCCTGGGACCCTGTACTATGAAAAAAATAGACTGACAGATAGAAATTGTGAAGATGAATTCTGTGAAGAAGCACCTTGCTATAATGCAGATAATGCCACAAGTCAAATTGCGGCCATACACAGTTATACTTATCAAGCATCTGGCACCATTATACAAAGTCCCTAGAAGTCGGGTGCTATTCTGGACTGCCACCAGAAATCCAAACTTCACAGAACAATTTAAGGTTAGGGTTAAGTTTGGATTCAGTCAAAGAGCCACATTTGAGGACCTAGAGGGCCACATGTGGCCTCAAGGCCACAGGTTCCCCACCCCTACCCTAGACCTTGTGGGGATGAACACCCATTCCACCCATCTCCTGTCAGTACTGTACTAGTAAAACACTTGGTTTTACCCTATGTGAAAAAAATTTCCATTTACATCTCTGGAACACTTTGGGGTTTGCAAAGTAACTTTCCAAAGTACTTTCCTCAAAACAGCTCTGTGAGATAAATAACATAAGCATTATTTGTCCCATTTTATAGACAAGAAAGTGAAGCTAATAGAGGTCAAAGTGTTCACACAGTTTGTACAGCTGTCTAGCATTACAGCTGGGATTCAAATCCAGATCTCCTAGTGAGTGAGTAAGCCTCTCAATTGATTTGACAAATAAGTTAATCAACAAACATTTTTTAAGTATCTTCTGTGGGTCAGGTACTATGCTAAGTGCTGGGGACATGAGGCAAAATAAAAAAATAAAATAAAATAAAATAAAATACAGTCCCAGCTCTCAAAGAGCTCACAGACTAATGAGAGAGATCTACTTGTGCAAACAAGATAGAGACAGGATAAATTGGGTGGGTTGTCTCAAAGGAAAAGTACTAAGATTAAGGAAGACTGGGGAAGGCTTCCTGAAGAAGGTGGGACTTTTTAAACAAGACTGGAAGGAAGCCAGGTAAGCTGGAAGGCAGCAAGGAGGAAGGCAAGTGTTCCAGGGAGAGGGGGACAGCCAGTGAAAATGCATGGAGTTGTAAAACAGAATAGTTATGTTCAAAGAGCACCAAAGAGGCAAATGACACTGGATTGTGGGCTACCTGGAGAGGAAGAAGGGTTAAGAATACTGGAAAGGTAGGAGGGTGGTCAGGTTATGAAGTGCATTAAAAATCAAACAGAGGATTTTATATTTGATGCAAGAGGTGATAGGGAGCCACTGGAGTTTATTGAATGAGGGAGGTGGGGAAGGTTGATATGGTAAGACCTGCATTTTAGGAAGCTCAGTGTGACAGCTAAGTAGAGGATAGACTGGAATGATGAGACACTTGAAGCAAAGACACCAACTAGCCATAAAACGTCCTTGCATTTGAATGGATCATGGAGAAGAGTATTAGTAACATTAGCAAAGCCTTACTAGGTGGATATATAGAATGCCATATGCACATATGTCTAGCAGGAAATCAATGCAAATTTATTGACTTCATTTCTACATAGGAAGAGAATTGTCACCAAAACATGATAGTTCCCCAGTGCCATATGAGTTTCAAAATATGTACAATTTGTTTCAAACAAAAATATAGCCACTTTGGTTTCCAAAGATAAAAACTGACTTCACATAGAATTTCTTCACTTTGCCCATTTGCTTGAGCAATTGTGTCATAGTTATATGCTTGGGGTGTTTTTGACCTTTGATTCCGTCAGAATGGCGAACTCCCAGAGGGAAAACTCTATACCAACACAGCACTCATCGAACATAAAATACTGTTTAGTTTTTAATGCTCTTTATAACCTGGCGCTCAATTTCCAACTTACTGTCAATACCTGGAGAGCAGAGAGGATAAGTGATTTGCCTAAGGTGATATAGTCAGTATGTATCAGAGGAAGGGCTTGAACCCTGGTCTTCCTGACTTAAAGACTACCTTTTTGACTGACTCTAATAAGATGAAATTTAAAAGACATAAATGTAAAGTCTTATATCTAGGTTCAAAAAAAAATCAACTTTACCAGTACAAGATAAGAAAGACATGGCTGGACTACAGTTCTGAAATAGATCTAGATTTTGTTGGCCCATAGAATCAAGATAAGTTCAATATGATAGCCTAGTTCTCCGGGTCCAAACTGGGCAGCTAGGTGGCACAGTGGATAGAGTGCCAGTCTTGGAGTCAAGAGAATCTGAGTTAAAATTTTTCCTCAGACACTTACTAGCTATGTGACCCTGAGCAAATCATTAACCCTGTTTGCCTCAGTTTCCTCATCTGTAAAATGAGCTGGAGAAGGAAATGGCAAATCCTTCCAGTATCTTTGCCAAGAAAACCTTAAACGGGGTCACAAAGAGTCAAACATGACTGAAACAACTCAACAACAACAACTGGGGCCAAGATAGAAAGTCAATGTCTGCTACTAATCCTCTGGGACAGCCCAGGTACCATTGGCCCTTCAGAGGGAGAGTTTTCCCAGTATCTCTAGCAGACAAGGGCTGAGTTCATCAGGAGCCAGGGAAATCCATGCCATTGTCACAGAAGATACACACACACACACACACAAAATGTAATTAAAGGGATGACAGAGCGAGTGAATTAGATTTCATAATGCAATATTTTAGAAAGCCATAGTGACGTAGGAGGTTTATGGACAAGCCCATCAAAAATGGCCCACATGCATTTAGTTAGGCAATATTCCACCCAGGACTGTACAATATTTAAAAGCTTTTCATAAAAACAGTCATTTATGTATTAGATTTCAATTTGGTCTGGTGTGCTAATGCTCTGTTGCAAATCTTTTAAAAGCAAGCTCCACTTCTGAACGATCCTAGTAACGGCAGAAACATGAATCAACATAAACTGTGATGATTTGGAGTTACCATGGAGACAGGCAGGACACAAGGAAGGGCAGGACTGAAAGATGCCACTTGGCCAAAGGAGTTTGCTCCCCAAATGCCTTCACTTTCAGCCCACCATTCACACAGCACTCTCAGCTTTTACCTTTCTATTTGCTCATCCTCAGTCCAAGCATCCAGCTGTCTTGTTTGCAATGATGGTGCGTCAGAACAGACATAGCGAGAAATGTTACCTCTATGAGTTTATAGATCTGGTACCCTACCTCATTCAGAGTTGCACCAAGTCGGCAAGCGTTTATCAAGTGCTTTTTATGTGCCAGGCACTGTGCTGATGTTGGGGATACAAATACATGCAAAAGGAAACGCAATTCCTGCCCTCAAGGAGCTTACAGCCTAACAGGGTATCCTAACATAAAAAGGAGCTGAAAAGGAGTGGGAGGGAGGGGGGAACAGGCATGGTGGTGAAGTCCTGAGATGAAGGATAGCTGTCCTTGGCCCTTCCTCAAAATGGAAGATCCAGAAGGGCAACCAACAGGAAAAGGGGGATACAGGACAGAGGGAGAAGGCAGCTGAGGCATAGGGGCAAGGTCTAGAAAATGAAGGATGGATCATTTCCTCAAAAATGGAGGTTCTTGGAAAAACTTGGGTCTCTTCAATTTTGTCTTTATATCCCTAGTGTCAATCATTAAGCACCTACATGTGCCAGACGGATGCTGCTAGGTGGCTCAGCACATAGAGTGCTGGGCCTGGAGTCAGGAAGATCTGAGTTCAAATCCAGCCTCAGACACTTACTAGCTGTGTGACCCTGGGCAAGTCACTTAATCCACTGGAGAAGGAAATGGCAAACTATTCCAGTATCTTTGACAAGAAAATTCCACAAAGGCATTGGTGTGATATGGTCCACAAAGAGTCGGACACAACTGAAGGACTGAACAACAACATGGTAGGCACTGCACCTAGCATACAGGATACAAGGACATCAGTAAAATCATCCCTACCCTCAAGAAGCTTACAGTCTAACAGGGGAGACAACATGTGCATAGATAAGCATATACAAAATAAATGCAAAGGCATTTGAGAGGCAGAGGCCTAACAACAGGGAGAATCTGGAACTTGAATAGGTTTTTGAAGCGAGCTAAGGACTCCAGGAGAGCATTTCAATCATGGGAACAGGCTTTGCAAATATAGAAAGATAAGAGATGAAATGTCCTATACAAGGAACAGCAAATAGGCCAGTTTGACTGGAATGTAGAGTGAGTTATGGGGAATGACGTGGAATCAGCCTCATAAGACAGGCTGCAGCCAGATGGTGAAGGGTGTCATACACCAAAGTCAACGCACATTTATTAAGCACCTACTATGCTGAGTACAGAAGAGAAAGAGAAAGGAAAAATCAGTCCTTGCTCTCAAGGAGCTCACAGTCTAGCAGAGAAAACAATACAACATGTAAACATTAAATACAAATAAGATACAGAGAGAATAAATTGGTAATTATCAATAGAGGGAAAGCACTAGAATTAAGAGGGATTGGGAAAAGTTTATTGCAAAAGATGGGATATTAGCTGTGACTTGAAAGAAGCTAGGGAAGCCGGGAGCTGGAAATGAGGAAGGAGAGCCATCCAGGCATGAGGGATAGTCAGTAAAAATGTTCAGAGTTGGGAGATGGAATGTCTTGTCTCAGGAGCAACAAAGAGGCCAATGACACAGAATTGTAGAAAACATGGAGGAGAGTGGGGTATAAGAACGCTGGAAAGGTAGGAAGGGGTCAGGTCATAAAGGGTTTTAAAACACAAATAGAGGGTTTTATATATGATCCCGCAGGTAATAGGAAGCCACTGGAATTTATTGAGTAGGACGTGACATGGTCAGATTACTTTGATGGCTGAGTGAAAAATGGATGAAGTAGGAAAAGATTTGAGACAAGGAGACCAACCAGAAGGCTATTGCAATGGTCCAGGTGTATGTGATGCAGGCTTGTCTTACGGTAGGGGCTGTGTCGATACATACAAGAAGTACTGCAAAGATAAAATTAATAGAACACGGCAACAAATTGGATGGGGGATGGTTCGAGGAAGGGAGGAGTCAAGAATGACAACTAGGTTGCAAGCCTGAGTGAACAAGAAACACGGTGATGCCCTCAAGAGTAACAAGAAAATTGGTAAGAGGGGAAGGTTTAAGGGGGAAAATAATGAGTTCAGTTTTGGATATGTTGAGTTTAAGATGTCTAAAGTATATTTTTGTAAAGGGTATATTGGGGTTTGAGATACCTATAAGAGTGGCAAAACTGAAGAGTATATATTTTATCTTAAAAGAAATAGGGAGTCACCAAAGTTTCTTGAGCAGGGGAATGACACCATCAGACCTGTTCTTTTAGCACATCTGATTCCACTTTCAACACCAACACTGTGCTTGCAAATGAGGCCAACAGGCACAGCATGGGCCAGGGAGGCCTGGGGCTCCCAGGGGACTGAAAAGCTGCATGGTTGAGTGCAGCACTGGTTACAGGAGAAGACAGTTGGCTCTGGCCCCAGCTAAAATCCTTTTTTTGTTCTCCAATGCTTCATCTGTAAAATGGGGACCATCTACTGCTACTTCCCTACTTATGAAGGAGGTTGTGAGGATTAATTGGATAATGTCTGTGTAACTATTTGAGCTCCTTGGAGAAAGGTTCTATATAAATAGAACCTTATTATTTCAGGATTCATTTTTACCACCTACCTGCCTACCAGAGGTGTTGCAGAGATTTATAAGTTAACACATTTGTCCCGCCCTTGGAGCTACTTGGACAATAGAAGGTTATATAAGTTCCCTTTTTTCCTTCCATTCCCCTTGGCCTTCAATTCCCTCCCTTCTCTGCCATCCTCTCTCCACCTCCAGCTCCCCCATACTGGTTATCTTATTTTTTAATTCCTTTTCTTCCTTTTTTCTTGTTCTCCTCTTATATTCTTCTTTTTAAGTGGGGCAGCATGGCTTGGTAGAGAGAACACAAAATTTGGAGTCGGGAAGACCTGAGATCAAACATTGCCTCAGAGTGACCATGGACAAATGGTTTTACTTTTCTGAGCCCCACTTTTCTCATCTGCAAAATGAGGTTAGTCTCAATGGCCTCTAACTGCTGTTGCAAATCTAAATCTGTGATGCTATGAAGTTCCTCTTTTGAGAAATCCTAGAAATGATCCTAGCGCTGAATGATGGAAGCTTTGGTAGCTAACTTTTCAACAATTACTTGCATCTGTGAAAAAGCAAGCTGTTTCAAGAGGCTGGGAAAATAAGAAACAAGACATCTGCACTGTCTCCCCAAAGGGAGTTGTTGCTGTTCAGTTGTTTCAGTTGTGTCTGACTCTTTGTGACCCCATTTGGGAGTACCATGGGATTACAAATTGTCCCCTAATCTACCAGGATCAGCGATAAAATATGGTTCAATAATGTGGGCATTACCTGTGAAAACTAGTAGCGTTTGAACTGAAAAGGCAGAAAGAATACAGTGTGTGGCTTAGGGCAGGGCTTCCCAACCTTTACAAGTCTGAGGGGTCTTTTTCAACGTCAAATAAATTTCATGCATCCCTACATGATAAGAAGTTGGATTAATGTATTTGGAGTTGGAAAGGGAATAAGCAGTTATTAAGCATCTATTATGTACCAGGGACCGTGCTAAGAACTTTACAGATATGATCTCATTTGATTCTCACAACAATCTTGTAAGGTAGGTGTTTTTATGATACCCATTTCATAGGTGAGGAAATTGAAGGAGACAAAGGTTAAGTGACTTGCCCAAGGTCACACAGCTAGTGTCTGAGGTCGAATTTGAACTCAGGTCTTTTTGACCCCAGGCCCAGCACTCTATCCACTGTGCCACCTAGCTGCCTCAGAGAGAATGCATCATGACCAAAAGCTTCTATGAATTCTGGGATGTTTTCAAATGTATTTGAATTGTATTCATCTCAACATAGACTTTTTAAAATATTAATGAGCATATTACGGTGAAAGGCAATCTTGGATTTGTAGGTGGAGAGCTGGTTTGGAGTCTGAAAGATCTGGGTTCAAATCCTACTAATGACACATAAGTGTTGCGATTCTAGGCAGGCCGCTTAACTTCTCCTTGCCCCCAGGCAACTCTCTTTAGCGGCAGAGCAGATGCTGACCTGCATTAGAAGGGATTCCCTGTCCAATGAAATCATAGACTAAGAACTAAAAATAAAATAAGTGTATTGAAGGACATATTTTTTTCCTGGCCACAGAAGATTTGTTTACTTCTTTATGGATTCAAATGTGGATTCCTAGCCATTGACAAAAACCCCCAGGCTTGGCCAGAACTTGGGACCCACTGAGCATTTCTTAGTGCAGCTTCTAATTGCATTCTGTATTTGCCTAATATTGGCTGCTCTCTCACATAAGTATTGGTTTTTCTCTCCCCAAAAGAGAGTAAGCCCCTTGAGGGCAGAGACAATTTACTCTCAAATGGTTTGTTTGTTTGTTTGTTTGTTTGTTTTTAGCTGTTTTAAGGTCTAAGGATCCAAAAAGGAATTGGAATACTGCTCAGATTGGATAGGACAATGATAACTGAAGGCTTACTGTTTACCTTTAATTTTACTTCTATTTTCTCTGCCTTTGGTCTGGAAAGGACAGAATAAAAATGGCTCATGGGAATTTGAAACTCAAGGCAAAAAGGGAGATCAGAAGAGAGTCCCAAGCTGCCCTTAATGAGTCTTAGGTCATTTAGTCAAAGGGAACTCTATTCTAGAGCAGTTGTTGACAAACTAGGGCCGAGGGCCAGATCTGGTGCACTGCCTGTATGGTTTTGATATTTTTAGATAAAGCTTTATCGTACATAAAAATGCAAAAACTATTATTTATTTTTTGTACAGCTCATGGACTGCACAAAAACAAGTTGTGGGCTGAATTTGGCCCTCAGGCAGTAGTTTGCCGACCTCCCTGTTCTTGGGCCCTGGATAAAGCGGGGTAGATGTGATTAATGAGCCATGGGAGAAATTTTTGAAGGATAATGGAGAACAGGAGTGGTACGGTAGGACTGGAGAAGAGCTGATGTCCCCGTTTTCAAAATAGGGAAGGAAAGCCTCCACACTATGGGTCAGTGAACTTAACTTTGATTCCTAGCAAAATTCTAAAATATATTATCAGTCAATGAATTGAAAATAGATTATCCATCAATAAGTGCCTACTATTGCCAGGCACTGTGCTAAGCACTAGGGATACACAGAGTCAAAAGACAGTGTCTGCCCTCAAGGAGCTCACAATCTAATGGGGGAGACAATAAGGAAACAAATATGTACCAACAAGCTATATACAGGATAAATAGGAAATAATTTAGAGAGGGAAGTCACTAAAATTAAGAGTGATAGGGAAAGGTTCTCTGTAGAAGTAGGATTTTAATCGGAATAAAACTCCTGAATGCACAGAACCAGATTAAAATGTAATTGGGAGATGTTTAACAAAATAAATAAAATACAATACAACATGGGCAGCTGGGTAGCACAATGGATAGAGCACTGGGCCTAGAGTCAAGAAGACTCAACTTCCTGAGTTCAAATCTGGCCTCAGACACTTGCTGGCTGTGTGACTCTGGGCAAGTCACTCTACTTTGTATGCCTCAGTTTCCTCATCTGTAAAATGAGCTGGAGAAGGAAATGGCGACCCACTCCAGTATCTTTGCCAAGAAAATCCCAAAACGGGGTCATGAAGAGTCAGACATGACTGGAACAATTGAACAACAACACAACATAGTGTTCATTTGCGGTTTTCTAAGTCAATAACCAAAGAAGGAAGAGCAATGTGGCTGGCAGGCGACCAATTTCCCTTTCTCTTTTCAGCTGCCAAAGTGATGTTCCTAAAACATACATACGACCATATCACTCCCCTATTCAATAAATTCCAATGTCTTCCAATCACCTCCAGGATCAAATATTAAACCTTATGCTTGGTTTTTAAAACCTTCTACAACCTGGCCCCTTCCCACCTTTCCAGTCTTCTAATACCAAACTCTCCCCAGTACCTTCTACAAACCATCCAATATTGCCTATTTGTTGTGCTTCAGAGAAGATATTCTACTTTCCATTTCCATGCCTGTATACTGGCTGAATGTTCCCTTTCCTCTCCTTCAGGTACCTGGGCTTCCTTATAGACTTAATTCAAATCTCAGCTTCTGCAGGAAGCCTTCCTGCTTACTTCCCCACCAAATGCTAGTGCCTTACTCTCTGAGATTACTACTAATAAGGATTATCATTATTATCATAAAACAGTAACATGTATATAGTGCTTACTATGTGCCAAGCACTGTGCTAAGCACTCTGTAAATAATAGCTCATTTGCTCATATACTCTATCTTATTTGTACCCAATTATTTACATATTTTCTCCCTATTACAGAGGTGTGCTAGAAAATGTTTAACAACTGGTTCTTCCTGGGGGGAAAATATAAGAACATACTTTAAAATGTATTTTACATTATTAACATTTTCACCATGACTTTCTTTTTTTCTTTCTTTCTTTTTTTTTTTTTTTTTTTTTTTAGGCAATTGGGGTTAAGTGACTTGCCCAGGGTCACACAGCTAGTAAGTGTCAAGTATTTGCTCTGAGGTCAGATTTGAACTCGGGTCCTCCTGACTTCAGGGCCAGTGCTCTATCCACTGCACCACCTAGCTGCCCCCCATGACTTTCTTAAATTTAGACATTCAACGTGATACATCAAGCTCTGATGTTAGCATTCATTGATTTCCAAGGTGCAAATAGTCATGCTGAAAATTTAACAATGGGCTCTCCACAGCATTAGTACTGGTTCCAGCACTCCCCTGTATTAAGTTTACAGACAAGGAGGAAATTGATACTGATGCATCCGGAGTACACATGGGTTTGAATCTTAACTGTTCTACCAATGGGCTCCAGCACACCCCTGCTCCATTATGAAATGAGCTCCTTGAAGACAGGAATTGGTTTTGCCTTTTAGGGGCAGATAGGTGGAACCATGGATAAATTCACTAGGAGATGTTATTATTATTCCCATTTTATATTTGAGGAAACCCAGATAGAGATTAAGTGACTTGCCCATCATCACACAGTTAGCAAGTGTCCGAGGCCGTATTTGAACCCAAGTCCTCCTGACTCCAGGGTCTGTGTTCTATCTGCTGCACTACCTACCAGCCCCATAATATAATTTTTGGAAAGAACATAGTACTGTGTCTGGCACAGAGTAGATGCTTATCATAAATGCTTGTTTTTTCACTAAGGCACTCCCTCATTCAGTAAATTCCAGCGACTCCCTACCACCTCCAGGATCAAATACAAAATCTTCTGTTCAGTATCCAAAGTCCTTTATAGCATACTTTTCCCCTTGCCATCCACCCCCAACTACCTTTTCAGTCATCTTACACTTTACTCCCCTGTGTATACTCTTACATCCGGCGACACTGGTTTCCTTGCTGTTCCATGAATAAAACACTCCATCTCAGCTCTGGGCGTTTTCTCTGGCTGTCCCCTGTACCTCAATGCTCAAGTCCCAACAAAAACCCACCTTCCACAGGAAACCTTTCCTAATGCCTCTTAATTCTCATGCCTTCCCTCTCTTAATAACTTCTAATTTAATTCTATATATAGCTCACTTACGCACAGTAGTATATATGTTGTCTCCCCCATTAGATTGTAAATTCCTTGAGGACAGGAACTGTCTTTTGCCTTTCTGTGTATCTCAAGCACTTAGCACAGTGCCTTGCACATAGTAGGAACTTACAAATGTTTATTGACTAAGTCCACAACGTGATATAGTATCTATGAAAGTTAATGTGATTTTGGACTCCATTAAGAGAGTCATAGTACCCAAGACTAAGAGATCAGTAAAGGAATAGTGCCTACCATGAGATAGATAGATAGATAGATAGATAGATAGATAGATAGATAGATAGATAGATAGATAGATAGACAGATAGAGATGTACCTATATCTATTTATATCTATGTAGAGATATAATGTAAATCTATATACCTAAATCTATATCTATTGAGAGAGAGAGAGAGAGAGAAAGTCTTCCTTGCTCAGACCACAATTGGAGTATTGAGTTCAGTTCCAGACAAAACAGTTCTTCATCATCTGTAGCCTGGACTACTATAATATCTGTGGTTGATCTCTCAGATACAAGTCTCTCCCCACTCCAATCCATCCTCCAAACAGCTGATTTCCTAAAGCACAAGGATGATCATGTGACTCCCATATTCAATAAATTCCAATAGATCTCTACTATCTCCAGGATCAAATATAAACCCCCCCAGTTTGATGTTTTAAATTTTTAACAATCTCACCTCAACCAATCTTTCCAGTCTTATCACACATCATTGTATTTAATGGACACTATAGTCCTGCCAAACTTATCTTCTCAATGTTCCTCCTGAAGACCCAAAAAGAAAGTTCTTGCCACCAAAGTCCTTGGTATTGGAAAACAGTTCAACATCAAAAACTGATATGATTTCGTCAGTGGAAATGATATTGAAGAAGATATATTATCATCTGCTTTGTTGCTGCACCCTAAGGACCACAGGCCTTTTCCATCTGGTTTATAGCTGAAACCTTCGTATAGGCTATCTCTATTAGAATGTGAGCTTCTTAAGAACAGGGACTTCTTACTTTTCTATTACAAAGGGATAGAGGTGGAAGATGGATACAGCCCTTCTGTACCATTCCCTCCTTACCTCCCATTTAAACTTACTAGTTTCCTTCAGGGTTCAGCCTCAAATGCCACTTTTCACATGAAACCTTTCTTGAGCCTCCCCCCCCACAAATGATCATTCCTTTCCCAAAAAATTACTTTGTATCTATTTTGTTTATAGCTGTGGATATAGATGTTGTCTACCCAATGTATATTATAAGTTTCTTCAATGCAAGAATTCTTTCACACTTATCCTCATATCCTAAGAACTCAGAAAAGTGCTAGGCATATAGTAGATGCTTGTGTGTGTGTGTGTGTGTGTGTGTGTGTGTGTGTGTGTGTGTGTTTGATCATTTTTCAGTCATGTCCGATTCTTTATGACCCCATTTGGGGTTTTCTTGGCAAAGATACTGGAATGGTTTGCCATTTCCTTCTCCAACTCATTTGATAGATGAGGAAACTTAGGCAAACAGGGTTAAGTGACTTGCCCAAGCTCACACAACTAGTAAGTGTCTAGGGTTGGATTTGAACTCATAAAGATGAGTCTTCCTGACTCCAGGTCCAGCACTCTATCCACTGTACCACCTAGCTGCCCATAGTAGGTGTTCAATGAATTGTTATTTATTAAGTGCTTACTATATTTGAGAGTTAGTGAAGCTTTAGATTGATTGATTGATTGATTGAAGAACATTAGGGCCTCTAGAGTATACTGTGTGACAGCTAGCTGAAGAAATAAAATGTTTCACCAAGATTTAGAGGAGACATTATAGCTTCCTTCTTATAAAGGGCTGTCACATGGATGAAGGAACTGGACTTACTCTCTATAGTCCCAGAGAGCAGAACCCAATGGTTGGAAGTAGCAAAGGGGACAATTTCAGTTTGATATTAGTCAAGTCAAAGCATTTATTAAGAGCCTACTATGTGCTAGGTACTGTGCTAATTGTTGGGGATACAAAGAAAAGCAAAAAACAGTCCCTGCAGTCATGAGCTCAGAGTCTAACAGGAGAGACAATATGCAAACTAAGTATAATGCATATGTATATATATTTTACATGCATAAACATTATACAAACTGGATAAATTGAAGATAATCAATAGAAGGAAGGCACTGACAGTAAGGGGCATTGGGAAAGGCCTCTTGCAGAAGGTTGGATTTTACCTGAGACCTGAAAGAAGGCCAGAAACCAGAGACAAGAAGAGAGAGTGCTCCAGGCACAGGAGCAACCAGTGAAAAGGTCCACGGTCAGGAGATGGAATGTCTTATTCAAGGAACAGCCAGGAAGTCATTGTCACTGGATCATAGAGTACATGGGATGGTTGGGGCTGAGGAGGCATAAGATATAAAAAGATTGAAAAAATGGAGTGGGATTATGGTCATGAAGAGCCGAACAGGATTTTATATTTGATTGTGGCGGTAATAAGGAGTCCCTGGAGTTTATTGAACAGAGGAGCAACACGGTCAGACCTATGCTTCAGGAAGATCATTTGGACAAGAGAGTGGGGGACAGACCAGAAGGCTATTGCAAAACTTCAGGGGTAAAGTAAGGGCTTTCCTTAGGAGGTTGACAGTGTCTGAGGTGAGGAGGTATATACAAGAGATATTGCAAAGATAGACTCATCAGAACTTTGTAACTGATTGGATACTGGGGGCGCGGGATTGAGAGATAATGAGGAGTCAAGGATGATCTCTAGGTTGCGAACCTAGGTTATTGAAAGGACTGGGAGGATTGTGGGACCTTCAACACTAATAGAAAAGTTAGGGGAGAGCCTGGAGAGAAAAATCATGAATTCAGGTTTGGACATGTTTAGTTTAAGATGTCTATGAGACATCCCAGTTCAAGATGTCCACTGGGCACTACTGGACATCTAGAGATCAGAAAAATGGAGACCAGCAAAGAGATTAGGGTTGGATGAATGGATCTGAGAATCATCTAAATAGAGATGATAATTGAATCTATGAGAGCTGATGAGATCACCAAGTAAACTAGTACAGAGGGAAAAAAGAGGACCTAGGACAGAGTCTTGGGGGACACTCAATGTTAGTGGGTGTGACCTGAATGAAGATCCAGCAAAGGAGATTGAGAAGGAGCAGTCCATACAGGTAGGAGGAGGGGTGTGTCACCAGTGCCATCTAAAAGTGTGACCAGGTAAGTTGGTCTGGCCATGCCATCACCCTAATCAAGAAACTCCACTGGGGGCAGCTAGGCGGTACAGTGGATAGAGCACTGGCCTTGGTGTCAGGAGGACCTGAGTTCAAATCCAGCCTCAGACACATGATACTCACTAGCTGGGTGACCCTAGGCAAGTCACTTAACCCTGATTGCTATGCCAAAAAGAAGAAAAAAAAGAAAGAAAGAAACTACCGCCTCCCCTATCATCTTTAAAATCAAATCTAAAGTCCTCTGTTTGTCATTTAGAGCCCTTCACAACCTGGCCTTTTCTATATTTCCATTCTTCTTAGTCTTGACTCCCTTCCACGATCTCTTACCAAGCTTTTTTTTTTTTTAAATTTTAGGCAATTGGTGTTAAGTGACTTGCCCATGGTCACACAGCTAGTAGGTGTCTAGTGTTTGGTCTGAGGTCACATTTGAACTCAGGTCCTCCTGACTTCAGGGCTGGTGCTCTATCCACTGCACCACCTAGCTACCCTCATGAACTCTTTAAGATCCAGCTCCATTGTTCTATGTGCTGTTCTTTGCAAAGAACTCACTACAGATAAGTGATGTCTTGGGCCCTCTTCTCTTCTCCCACTATACTATTTCACTTCCTGATCTCATCAGCTCCCTCGGTTTCAATTATCATGTCTATACAGATGATTCTCTTATGTACTTTAGCCATCCCTAACCTTTCTCCCGACCTCTGAAGTCTTGCATCTCCAACTGCATACAGACATTTCTAATAGGATGTCCCATAAATATCTTGAATTTAAAGGGTTCAGAATTGAACTCTTTTTTCCTAAAAGTCTCTCTATTTGAACTTCTCTATTTTACTATTAAGGATACCAACCATTTTAGCTGCCACCAGACTCACAGTCTAAGTGATATCCTCAGCTCCTCACTTTCTTTAGTCCCCTCCCCCACCATGTTGGATCTGTTACTAAGTCCTGTCGACTCTAGCTGCATAATATGTCTTATACTTACACACCCCATTCTCTATTCTGACACTGCCACTGCCCTGGTGTAATCCCTTATCACCCCACACCTAGACTATTGAAATAACCTGCCAGTTGGTCTCCCTGCTTCAAGTCCCCCCCCCCCATTTATTTTCTACTCAGTTGTCAAATTAATCTTCCTAAAGCACAGATCTGATCACGTCATCTCCCACCCCCGCCTCCATTCAATAAACTCTAGGGATCTCTATCACCTCCAGGATCAAATATAAAATCTTCTATCTGATGTTCAAAACTCTTCATAACCTGGCCCTCTCCTGTCTTTCTAGTCTTGTTACAAATTGCTAAGAGAGAGACAGAGACAGAGACAGAAAGAGAAAGAAAGAGAGAGAGAGAGAGAGCACCATCCAGTGATGCTAGCTTCCTTGCTGCTTTCTTGCAACAAGACACTTCATCTCCATATTTCAGGCATTTTCACTGACTATGCCCCCAATGCCTGAAATGTTCTCCTTCCTCATCTCTGCCTCCCGTCTTTTCTGGTTTCCTTAAGATTCCAGTTAAAATCTCACCTTCTACAAGAAGCTTTTCCTGATTCTCTTAATGTTAGTCTCTTCCCTCAGTTGATTATTCCCAATATTTCCTGTATGTGTTTTATTTATACATAGTTGTGTCCATGTTGTCTGCCCCATCAGACTGTGAGCTCCTTGAAAACAGAGACTGTCTTTTTTTTTTTTTTTTTTTAAGGCAATTGGGGTTAAGTGAGTTGCCCAGGGTCACACAGCTAGTAAGTATCAAATGTTTGGTCTGAGGCCACATTTGAACTCAGTCCTCCTGACTTTAGAGCCAGTGCTCTATTCTCTGCACCACCTAGCTGCCCCAGAGACTGTCTTTTGCCTTCCTTCCTGGTATAAGTAGACGATTAATAAATACTTACTGACTGACTGAAGATTCTTCATCTCCTGACTCCATTCATTGGCACTGGATGGCCTCCATTACTGGAATGCTCTCCCTTCTCCTCTTCACCTCCTGGCTTCCCTGGCTTTCTTCAATACTCTGTTCAAATTCCACCCTCTGAATGAAGCCTTTCCAGTCCCTCCTCCTTGGTCCTCTGGGATTACCTCCTACTTCTTAGATGGATATAGTTATTTGCATGTTGTCTCCGCCATTAAAATGTGGGTTCCTTGATGACAGGAGTGGTGTTTTTGCCTTTCTTTGTAACCCCCACACTTAGCACAATTCCTGGTACATAGTAAGTACTTAATAAATGCTTGTTGACTGACTTATTAAAAAAAAATGTTCTTCCCTGGAAGAATTTGAGCAAAGTCATGGGAGTTTATCAAATGAGATAACATATAGTAAAATGCTTTGTAAACTTTAAAGTGCCAGTCATTATGTTGTTGTTGTTATTGGAAAGAGGGCTCTTGTTCAGGTATAGGCTGGACCAAATGGCCTCTTAGCTCTCTTCCAAATCTTAGATTCTGTGATTCCTTATCATTCCATATCCCCTGTGGCCCCTAGAAGAGTGCTGAGCTCACAGAAGCCACTCAGCAGTTATAGAATGGTTGATTGGCTTATGGGCTTAATCTGCACTCACAAAGGAGGTACTTGGGCAGTACTTCACCACCCTTGTAGTTTACGGATTGATATTAAGGAAATGATTCAAGAAAAACTGGTAAAGAGGCAGGCAATCACAAACACAGTTCCTAAGTCTAGGAAGGGATTTTTTGTCTGGTTGTTTTTGGTGATTTGGGGTTGTTTTGGATTTTTTTGTTTTGTTTTGTTTTGTTTTGGGTTTTTTTGCCTTCCTGCCCCTCAACTGGTCAAAATGACCATCCTCTTTGTCGGCTACTTTTTGATACTCTTTTTTCTTCCTAAAATGACAAAGTATAAAATAAATCACTTCCCCCTTGTTTTTCTTAAAGTTTAAGAAAAAAGATTAACTCGAACTTCTCTGCCATCCTCATAGCTCTAAAAAAGGGTTCCAAAAAAAACATTTCTTGTAACATACAGTAGTACACACATAAAACTGATTCATGGTTATACATACTTATTAGGACTGACAGTACTCTAATAAAATTTGTATTCATCAATGCACATAATCAAACTTTATTGACTATGCAACAATATAAATATCAACATCATGTTGAGACTAAATAACTAACCTGATTCCTAAAGGTCTCTTAATAAGTTGTCTCCTTAAGAGGTGCTCATTCTCATTTGGGCAAGTCCTTAACAAGAACATGATTTAGTACTGGCTAAAGGTATTTACAAGTTACAGCTAGGTTCTGATTGGTTATTTGAAACCATGATTACCTGAGCTTACCTGAAAGGAAACTAATTATTGAAGTTTTAGTTTCCTAGTCACTAATCAATCGATCAATAAACATTTAACAGGAACCTACCACTGCCAGGCACTGTGTTAAGTGATGGGGATACAAAAAGAAGTAAAAGAGTCCACGCCTATCAGTTGTTTACCAGATTTGGGGGATATACACATCATTAATAATTGTATACCAAATTAGGGGGATACACACACATCATTGACAAACTCAAGTACTTTTCTTATTGCAGAAAAAAGCTTGCATAACAACAACTCAGTCACAAAATGGAAGCTTAAATCAAAATGGAGTTGTTCACTCTAAATTAATACACCTATTCCCACTATGCCAAACTCAAATAGAAATAAGAGCTACTAACCCATAATAAGGATCTCTACAAGTCGCATATTGACTTAGAAAACTAAATATTAATATTATCTATTTTATTGTATTTTTATTTATTTTGTTAAATATTTCCCAATCACATTTTAATCTGGTTCAGGCCACACTCAGGAGTATTGTGGGTGGCATGAACCCCACGTGCCTCATTTTTGACACCTCTGGCATCAAGAACACAGAAACTGGAGTCAAACAATGCGAGTTTGTGCCATAGTTCCACAAGCTCTTATCTGTGCAAACTTGGACTACTTTACTGAGCTGTGGCTCAGTTTTCTGAACTGTAAAATTTTTTTAAAATATTTGCAGTGGCAATAACATTTAGTCTAGTACTACTCAAAAATGTCATCACAGTATGGAAATGACCTTAGGTTCTTGCAGCTTATTCTAGCAGACAGTAGACTCCATCTGGTCTCACCAAGTTGGAAACCCTTTGAGTATAAGAATATAAATTTAGAGCTATAAGGTCTTTAACAGCCCACTTAGTTCCTCCTCTCTAGCCACCTCCTCCAAACCTTCCTAGTGAGAAATCAGAAACATCCCTGAAAGAACTTCTTCCTTGGGGTTCTACTTGAATAGTCTCTCCCAGACCACTATTTCAAAAAGGTGATAGCCAAGCTGCATTTCATTTTCTTCTCTCTGGCCATCATCTCCTCTACAGACTCTTCTACCACTTTCTACCTAGACACCCTCACCAGAGACCATGCCCTTCAAGTATTTCCACCCAGTGGTTCTGCTCTCTTGGTTGGTAACTGTTTCTCCCAGACCACTATTTCAGATCTGCATCTAGGTTTCACTTCGTTCCCTCCTCTCTGTCACATCCCCCACAGCCTCTTCATCAATTGACTCATTGCCCTTTTCTGCCTCCTCCCACCCACTCCATTTCAGGAACTATGAACCATGATCAAATCAACTCTAAACTTGTTCCTGGATGGGGTGTGTCAATTTATTCCCCCCATGGCCTCCCACTCATTGTCCCCATAACTTCTGGACCAAAATTTCCCTTCCTGGCCACGCCATTCCTTTACATGCTTTAGAATGTAAACTCTGTGAGGGCAGGGATTATCTTTGCTTTTGTATTTGTATCCCCAACACTTAGGTTGAGGAGCTGCTAAGTACTTAATAAAGGCTTTTTGTTAATTCGTTCATTGTCCAACCCCTTCATTTTAGAAGTAAGGCCCACAGAGGTTAAATAAATTACCCAAGATGGTGAAAATAATAAGTAGCCGAGTCAAAAGCTAGCACTCTTTCCACAACAGATTCTGCCTCCCAAAGTGAGGCCCAAGGACCAAACTAATTAAGTTCAGAGAGGACCGTCACCAGCTAACGATGATTTTTCACCAGACGCTGAAAAATTTAGGACCAAAGAAACTCATGAAAACTGCCAAGACATGGAGAGGCTGACAACTTACATTCATTGGAAGGAGAATCTAAACCAATGAAATCATGCACTTCATTGAAGTATAACATTTAGACTATCTATGTCGTAAAATTATTGATAAACCAGATTAAAATGCAATTGTGAAATGTTTAACAAAATAAAAACATAATACAAAATCAGTAATGTTAATTTATAGCTTTCCAAGTCAATATGCTTTTAAACCGTAAAATATCATAAAATGCAATTATTATCGACATAGTTATTCCTGTCCCTCAAATGAAAGTTTGGAACCACAGACCCTGGCTGGTAGAACTTGGGCAAATCATCCGTGATTTGGGAATATAGCAGCAACCTAAAGTCCCATAATCCTTTGTCACCCAGTGTGGGAGAACCATGAACTGTCAAGAAACTAAGTGTATCTTCCATACAAGTGTTTTCAATTTTGACAGAGCTGAAGCAGTTGATTTGCAGTGGTTCTCTTCCTAAAGCATACCCAAAAATACCAGACACTTCCTAAGATTGTATACTAAGTGGGAAGAGATGACTCAGGATACCTTTTGGTTCTTGCCCTACAGGTGAAATCTCTATTTCATAATAAACAATACCCTGTCTCCTCTCAGCCCTTTAAGGACTCCCCAGGGCTTGGCAATGAGCCTTAAGGGAGATTTACAGACTACCTAATACACATGATGCATGATGCTATACCAGTCTCCATATTAAGATAATTATAGCCCCTTCCTTCTTCAAATCAAATCTTGTATCTCGGAACATGGGTTTATTCCCTTAAAAACAGCTTTATTCTCTTTAATACTGAAAAAGTTAAAGGAAAAAGGAACAGAACTCTACAGATTCCATGACATCCAGAAAACGAGGCCTAAATTCAATCAATTAATCAGCTAGGTGAAGGCGCAATGAGGTGGTGAAGTAGATAGATTGCAGGAAAACTCATCTTCCTGAGTTCATATCTGGCCTCAAACACTTATTAACTGTGTGACCCTGGGCAAGCGACTTATCCCTGTTTGCCTCAATTTCCTCATCTGTAAGATGAGCTGGAGAAAGAAATGGCAAGCCATTTCAATATATTTGCCAAGAAAACCTCAAACAGGGTCATGAAGAGTCAGACAGGACTGAAATGACTTAACAAAAAAAAAAAAAAGAATGTATTAAGCACCAACTATGTACCAGACTCTACACTAGGTGCTGTGGATACAAGACAAAAAAAATTTCAAGGAACATTCTATTGGGGAATAGTCCATATACTTATAAGTTTACAAGGTGTCCCAAAAGTCTTAGTGCAGTTTTAAGCCCTTAAAGCATAATAAGCTTATTAAAATTTGTAAGCTTCAATTGCTTTCAAATACAAAATAAACACAAGATAAAGTTTAGGGCCCTAGCAGTTGGGGTGGGAGGAATCCAAAAAGGCCTCATGTAGAAAGCTGGCCTTAATCTTCAACCTGAAGGAAGTGAAGGATTCTATAAGGTGGAGGGGAGGACTGAGTCCATTTGCAAGACTAGAGAAAAGCCATGACAAAGGCTCCATGGGATATGGAGTGACATGTAAGAGAAGAATAGAAAGAGGGACCTTTTGGGTAGGCATGGGAAGAGCAGTAATGATAGATTCAAAGACCAGAAAGAAGTTGGGGCCAGATTCTCAAGGGATAAAAAAAAACCTCTAGACAGGCAATTTGTCCTAGATGCAAGAGGGAAAAGGGATTTTAGGGACACCTGGAGTTTGTTGAGTAGGGAAGTGACACGGTCAGATCTATTCCTAACGAAATTCACTTTGGCCATTGCATGGAGGATAGCTTGGAAAAAGAAATAGACTGGAGGCAGGGAGGCCAATTAAGAGTCCATTACAATAGCATAGGTCAGAGTTGCCCCCCAAAAAACTCCTGCCTGAAGCCTGCATACACAAGATTAAAATGTAATTGGGAAATTCTTAACAAAATGAATAAAAATACAATACAAAATTGATCGTGTTAATTTGAAGTTTTCTCAGTTAATATACTGCCCCCAAGATCTGTTTCTCTGATCTAGGTAAGAGGTGAAGAGAGCTTAGACTAAGGTAGCTATAGGATCAGAGAGGAGGGGCTGGATGTGAGAGATGTAGAATCTGCAAGATTTGGCAATTGACTGGATAGCTGGGGCAATAGAGAATAAGGAGTCCAGGATAATACAAAGATTACAAATCTGGGAGATTAGGGATAAATGACAATGCCTTCGTCATGGATCTACCCCTACATCAGAGGAGCAGAGAGTAGTGGGAACAGTGAAGTTCGGTAAAGGAGTGGTTTTGAGGAAAAAGATAGTTCTTCTGTATTTGATATGTTGAGTTTGAGATGTCTCCAGGACATCCAGTTTGGAATGTAAAATAGATAACTGTTGATGTGGAACTAGAACTCAGGAGAGAGGTTAGAGCTAGATATACAAACCTCAGAATCATCTCCATAAAAGTGATAATTGAACCCATGGGAGCTAAGACGTCATCTAGAGAGAAAAGGACCTAGGATAGAAACTTCAGGAATATGTATTTTTAGAGGACATAATATGGATGAAAAACTAGCTAAGGAGACTGAAAAGTAGCAGTCAGTCAGGGAAGAGGAGAACCAGAAGAGGACAGTCAGAGAGAAAAGAGTATTGAAGAGGAGAAAGTAATTAACAGTGTCCAATGCTACAGAGAAGCCAAGAAAAATGAGGAAAAAGAAGGGGAAAAAAACTAAACGTCAAATTTGGGAATCATTGGTAACTTTGGAGAAAGAAGTTTCAGTTGTATGATGAGATGGAAGCCAGACTGCAAAGGATAAAGAAATGAGTGAAAGGGGAGGAGGCAAAGGCAATTGAGTATAGATAACCATATATATGTAATATTTTATTTTTCCCCTATTACATGTTAAAATAGATAGCTTTTTTTTTGGCTAAACAATGGGGTTAAGTGACTTTCCCAGGGTCACACAGCTAATAATTGTTAAGTGTCTGAGGCCAGATTTGAACTCAGCAGCTCCTGACTCCAGGGCTGATGCTCTAGCCACTGTACCACCTAGCTGCCCTCCTCCCCAAAATAGATAACTTTTTTCAGGTTTGTCTCCACAAAAGAGAAGAGATATAAGATGATACCTGAGGGGATGGTAGAGTCTAATGAAAGTTTTTTAGGAGAAACTTACACACATTTAACGGAAGGAGATGTTGAAAGGAAAATCTTGATTTGGGCTTCTAGTCCTGAGGCAAAACTCAAGGCAAAGAGAATTTAAAAGATTTTTTCCTAAGTACGTCAAGGTAGTGCCATGTTGATGGACTGATCACTGAAGATCAGCAATGGCTTCAAGATAGGGTCAGCTTTTATAGGTAACTTTAAGACAATTCAGATAAGTCCACCTCAGCATGCACCTTGCATCTCATTTCCTCTCCAAGGCAGCAAGAACGTGACAATTTGCAGGTAGGGGTACCTGACAAAGAGCAGGTGATACAGAAAGCTGCAGACTTGGTGTCTACTTCCCCACAAGAGCCTCTCCCAACACTGGTTGATAAGCAGGGCTGGAAGTAATGAGTAACTGAGTCAATATAACTTTCAAAAAAGGGAAAAAAACTAATGGATAGAGAGACTTCATCATCCTCACGAAATTCTCACCAGCTGTGGTCCTCTGCCTTATTACTACTCTCTGCTTCTCTGATGTAGGGGTAGATCCATGAACTCTAAAACCTTCATTTAAGGAGGGAACTCAGGTCAGAACATCTCATTTCTCACCTAGCTGCACTACTCCAGGATTTCTCTGACTTCTCCAGCATGCTCCTGTGTCTAGTATGCTCACTCCCCAACCCCACTTTCAGCTTCCTTTCATGTATCTTCCCCCATTAGATTGCAAAGTTTCCTAAGAACAGGGGCTTATTTTGCTTTTTTACATATCTGTATCCCCAGAACTTAGCACAGTGCCGGACATGTAGTAAGTGCTTAATAAATCTTTATTGAAATTTTTTAAAAAGGATAGAAATTGAGAGTAGGGATCATGGCCTGAGAAAGTATTGAGGGGTGAGGGATAGGAAGTCCAATGATAGCAAAGGATAAGTTGAAGAAGGGTGAAGCATAGGGAGAGATAAAATGATAGGAAGAGGAAGTGGAATGATGGTGAAATCAACAGCCATCCTTGTGCCTGGCTAAGGTGAAGTAGAGGAGCAGGTCGAGGGTTTTGGAGAAGAGGGGAATGTTGAAACCATCTAGTATAAGGGTAGGAATTGAAAATACGAGAAAGACACTGAGCCAGGTGCTGAACTCGTTGAGAAATAAGGGAAGATTACTGGGGAACAGGTAGACATTGGCCACCATAATCAGTACAGATCAAAAAAAAATTTTAATAGAGTGAATTTAAAAGGAGAACAATTTTCCGAGTTACGGCAGCAAAGAGAGAATCTGGAAGTGGCAGTGGGGAGCAAGAAGTACCCCAACTCCCCTTCAGGACCAAAATTAAGCCTAAAACTTGGAGCCCTCATAGCTATCACCTCTTTATTGTGATCATTGTCTAACGTCCCTGCCCCAGAAATTACCAAAGACCTTAATGCTAGGACCTAGGGCTGACGGAATCCATTATACTTTTTGTAAGAGCTACAAGGAACATGAGGTTTTAATGCCTTCTTGGGAAGATGCCCACATAGTGAATTGGCCAACAATCACGGTAATTAAAATGCTTGAGAAAGATAAAAGTCCCCATTTGAATGTGTGACCCCAGATATCGAGAAAGTAAATTTTATTTCATCCCCCTATCATATGTTCAGGAGCTACAGAGGACTGAGAAGGAGTCTAAGATGTAAAAAAAAAAAGTGTGATTTCTGGAAAGTAAACAATAATTGGCTCCTGGTATTTGGATTCTGATTTCTGCTCTCATTATAGGACTACCTGACCTCCCTACTTGTATTTGATTTCTTGGACTTTCTCTTTTCTATAGTAAATAAATCTATTTTCAGAGAAACACAAGGATGGATTCCTAAAGGGCAGGTCAATATTTACCCTAATATGCCATCCAGTACGGCACTGTGTGCAATAGATGTTCAATAAAGTATTACTATGACATAATTTTACTCCCCAATTTAAGTAATAATTACAATCGCATATATTTTTGATTGGAGTTAGTATCTTATGGCACATTTAGCTACTTCTGCTAGAAAACAACATCGTGAAATAAAAAGAGGCCTAGTTCTAGAAACAAAGGAATTGGGGGTCAAATTCCATTTCTAATGCTCAGAAATTCTATGACCTTGAGCAAGTCATTTCCCTCAACCTCCATTTCCATATCTGTAAAATGCATGTGGCATCTAAGATCTCTTTCACCTTGAAAATGTCATCCTAATATCCCCATGACCACCACTAGCCTATAAGCTCTTTGAGGACAGGACACTTCTTCTTCTTCTTCTTCTTCTTCTTCTTCTTCTTCTTCTTCTTCTTCTTCTTCTTCTTCTTCTTCTTCTT
>NW_020954567.1:22526966-22535801 GCF_900497805.2 Vombatus ursinus
TTCTTCTTCTTCTTCTTCTTCTTCTTCTTCTTCTTCTTCTTCTTCTTTTTTAGGCATTCGGGGTTAAGTGACTTACCCGAGGCCCCACAGCTAGTAAGTAGTGTCTGAGGCATGATTTGAACTCAGGCAGGACATCTCTCTTAAAGCACCTTAGATCTAAATCTTATACTTTAACCCATAACAAATGTTTATTTAATTGAATTGTCAACTGTTGTCAGAGAGTACCCTCCCTCATCCAAAGTTTAGATCATGCGGTCCTGCCAAAGAAGACCTGATAGTCTAGTAGGAAGATGATACCAACACAGGAGTAAACATGCTCTATTATGAAATATTGCAATTACCATATAGTTACAAATAAAGTATTGAAAATAAATGCTATTTGAGTTCTAAGTTTACCCACTGGGAGACATTAAAGAAGACTACATGTCCCATAGGTATCTGGTCCCTTGGGCAAATGAAAACAAAAACAAACCCCACGATTGTTCCTGACTTCCCTGTTTCTACCTTAGGCATCCCCATCCTTCTGGGATCCTCAACCTAGGAATCATACTCAACTCATCACTCTTCCCCACCTTGTGTATCCAATCAGTTGGCAAATATCTACAATATCATTCACAAACCATTCCCTTTTCTCCATCCACTTCATCCTAGGTCCTCTTCACAAGTAGCTCATAGTAGAATGGAGGAGACAACATGTAGATAGATAGATAGATAGATAGATAGATAGATAGATAGATAGATAGATAGATAGATAAATATTGTTATTCAGTGGTTTCAGTCATATCTGACTCTTCATGACCCCATTTGAGTTTTTCTTGGCAGAGATACTGGAGTGGTTTGCCATTTCCTTCTCCAGCTCATTTTACACATGAGGAAACTGAGGTAAACAGGGTTAAGTGACTTGCCCTGGGTCATACAGCTAGTAAGTATCTGAGGCTGGATTTGCACTCAAGACCTCCTGACTCCAGGATTGGCTCTCTATCCACTGTGCCACCTAACTGCCCTCTCATCTGGACTACTGACAAAAGCCTCCTTTAGGTTCCCCTACTTCAAGTCTCCTCAGTCTGCAAACCATCTCTCACTCAGTTGCCAATTTTCCTAAAGTCTGATTCTGATCACGTCACTCCCTGGCTCAAGGAGCTTCAGGTGACCTTTTTATTGCCTTTAGGATTGGCTATAAACTCATGTTTGGCTTTTAATGATCTTTCCATGATGGCTCTGACCTCCATTTTCAGGATTATGACAAATTTTCAAGATTATTACGCCCTTCACAGAGCATTCTTCATAGATGATATTCCCTCTCACCTCTACCAGCCAGCTCCCCACCCCAGCACTTTTCAAAGATGAGCTCAGTTGTGACTTCCTACATGACACTTTTTTTTAATCCCTTCTCCCCTCCCCCCAATTCCAGCTGTCGGTGCCGCCCCCCAAACTCTCCTTCCAAAAAATACCTGGTATTTCTTTTGTATGTGTATACGTGCTGTCTCCTTCATTCCGATACGGGCTACTTGAAGGCAAGGAATTCTTCATTTGTTTTTTTGAATGCCCAGCACCCGGCCAGGTGTTACTGTGCTAGGGACCGTAAGCACTTAGTGAAGGCTCACCGATGATCACCTACCCCCGTCCCACCATACATGCCTGGCCAGTACCTATCTATTCCTCAGTGTGAGTCCCACCTTAAGCACTCATTTTAATTTTTGAAAAATAGCTAAAAATAACTCCCCAATGTCCAGGTGAGCTCTTGCTGAGCAAAAGGAAAAGAAAAGGGCCTAAGTAGCTAGAGGTTAAATGAATAAGATTACTGTGTCCTCCATAATTCCCTGGAGAGCAGAAGGAAGGGGGGGTGAGGAGCAGAAGGGCAATATTGCTGAGGAGGTAGGTGCTGTAGTGATGTTGAAAATGGCAGAAAGCCTTGGGTTTGTAGGAGTGGGGGTGAGATGCTGCCAGAAACTTAGGCCACAGGATCCAGTGGTAAAAGCCTAGGGCAAAGATGTAAAAGTGAGGTAATTTCTGCTCCCACTGTTCAATGCCAGGGCACCAGATTTGTATCTCTTCCCCTCCTTAAGCAGTAATAAATGCTTTGCCATTGACTGCTGAGGTCCACAGCTGCCTGCAGTTAGCAGACCCAGCATAAGACCCAGTAACTCCACCTTACCCCCACCTCTATCAACCTCCCACTGGCAAGTTAAGCTCATTCTAATCCTTTTTTTAATAAATGATTGCCGGCAGGAAACTTGCATGCTTCCTTTCCCCACTCCCCCTCCCCATCTCCTTCATTTCCACTCTGCCCCACTGCAACCAGCCTTCTTGAATTACACAAAAAGAAAAATTCGTAACCGCCAGACCTAGAGGGGCTGGGTATAACAGCAGGAGCAGAGTTGGAGATGAGATGGTGGAGACAGCCCTCCAATTAGAACTTCCTCTTTTTTCTTTTTTTTTCTTTTCTTTTTTTTTTTTGGTGAGGCAATGGAGTTAAGTGACTTGCCCAGGGTCACACAGCTAGTGAGTATTATGTGTCTGAGGCCGGATTTGAACTCGGGTCCTCCTGACTTCAGGGCCGGTGCTCTATCCACTGTGCCACCTAGCTGCCCCAGAACTTCCTCTTTTTACAGGTCCCCTCTGGAACCAAGACATGGGCTGAGAAACTCTGTGTTTGCTGAGTATGCCCTTATGTCTGCACTGGGGACAGGAGGAGGGATTATATGGGTGCACTCTATTGAAGGAAGAGGTTAAAAAAATTCTGCCTGATACAGACCTGTTGTCCTCCCTTTCCCCTGTAGACTTAAGGCTAAAAGTTCCCACTGAATTCTATTTGTAAAAAGTGCTACAGCTTCTCAGATACACTGATCATTCTGGGCCCCTTTCCTAAGGGGCTCAAAATATTTTATAGACATTTTGTAAATTCTGATGCCAAGGAGGGACGCCAAGAAATTACTCTTAGAAATGGGGAGCTCGATACAGAGGAATCCAAGGAATTTGTCTAAATTAAGCACATCAGGAGCAAGTGGTCAGGCTTTAAGTGGTTAAGTAAAAAGAAAACAAAAAGAGACAACAAAATTAGAAAAAATGAAATGTGCTGACTTTTGTATACAACTTCAATTCATCAGCAATAAGACAAATTCCAAGTTGTTATTGTTATTGTTTCAGGAAATAGTGATGGGCTCAAAAGTTTGATCTAACCATCTACACATAAAAAACTAAGTGGATGAAGAACTCTATTGCCCAGAGTATGCTATACAATTAGACAGACAATCCATAAAACTGTTCGTTCATCCTGTACAAATCTGGGACAGGAACTGCAAATGGCCAATGAGCTGAGCCCAAAGTTGAATGGGAGGAAGAAAGCAGGTTATTGGCTTTGGGATATAGTACAGGGCTTTTAATGATTTCAATCTTTTCCCTCAAACAAAGGCCCATCTTTTTAAAAATAATATTCATTCTGTATGTCTGCAAGTCATAGAAGACAACTATCTCTGAGTAATTAAAGTCGAACATTCACTCAACAAGCAATGAAAAGGCACATGTTGGGCATGAGCAGTCTACAACATAGCCAATGAAGAATTACTCAATAGAAGTGGCAGAAAGGGTATCATAAGACAGATGTATGACTGGTGGGATAAAAGTGGACCATAATGGGAACAAGAGATAACTAATGAAAAACCTATATATTCCACTCATGAAAATGTCAAGAGAACCAGGGAAAAGTCTCTATCACATTGGGTCAACCCCTTTTTACCAAAGAAATGGACAAAAATTATACAGGGTGGAAAAGAATTAGGTTGTGATCTGCAAAGTTATGGGGAGAAGTGGTATATCTCATCAACAAAATGGCAAATCTATTAAAATGTCAGAGAAGAAATGGACCACGTTAAGCCATCCACAGCCTCTCACCCCACCCAGACCTTGTGACCACTGGGGTTGTCTCACATTTATAAGGCTGCTGCTGCACAGGGTTATGGAAGCAATCCATTCCATGTGGATGGTCAGGAATAGTTTTCCTCTGTTTAGAGTTGACTGGCTCATAAGGAAACAAATCTCATTCACAACATGTTTTATTCAACTGGGCTGAGAAAACAAGGATAGCTGGACTTAATGAAGAATTATTAGGTATTATTTGTATCCTGAATGATATGCAATGTCAGAGGGATGCCAAGAGAATCTCACAGTCCAGGGCCTGTCCCAAACGGAGTAGCACAGCTTCCAGCCTGTCTCAATCTGGCTACATTGTGAAAAGCCAAACACAAAAATACGTATCTCTGCACTGTTTCCCAGCCCAGACTTCTCCCAGAAAGCCAACTGAGCACACAGCAGGCATTCATTAAATACCTGCTTCATTGATTGTGAAGCTATAGCCCCAGAAATAATCACGATAACAACAATAATAAAAACAATAATAATGCCACTTTGCTTTTTAAAAAACCCTTGCAACTTTTTAAAAGCACTTATTATCTCATAATAACAGCTTTCTTCCTCCTCCACTTTCCAGAGCCTCCTGTACACTCCAAGGAAACCTTGAAGTTTTTCAAGGCTACAAGAACAAACTAGCCAAAAATAACCCAAAGGGAGGATGGCCTGAGCTTTCCATGCTGTTTCATTTGACTGCAAGCTCCCAGAGGCCAGGACCACAAAAAGGGGGTTATTACAGAGTGCCTGATGAAATGGATTGTGTCAAATTATACAGCAAGGAGAGTGAGCTGCTTCTAAAGAAAGTCACACATCAGGCAGCCCTAGAAGAAAAACCCTGGGAAGGACCCATTCAGCCAGTGCCAAGCATAGTGCTTAGAACCTGCCATCTCCTGCATATTTTTATCTCACTCTCACCCTTTGTAAATTTGAGCCCTCAGGGGGTGGGGGTGCAGCATTTATCACCTGACCTGCAACCCAACTAAAAACAAAGCGAATCCAATTTGCATATGACCCAGCTAAAACAACAACAACAAAATGAATGAATGAATGAATGAATGAAAGAAACTAAAAACAGAGTGAAGATGTCATACCTCAAGATAGCTGCCTGAATTTATTATTGTAGCAGTGTGAAGGGATCAGCACCAATGGGGGGGGGGGAAGAGAGGGAGGGAGAGAGACAGAGACAGAGACAGAGACAGAGACAGAGAGAGAGACAGACAGAGAGAGAGAGAGATCCTAAGAACAGAAACCTGGCATCTGGGAATCTGGAGAGTTTCACTTGATGCAGAGAAGAAGGTAAAGATGAGACAATGTGCAGCTTAGAGTCTGCTAATTAAGAAGAGTGGGCACAGCCCTCTGACTCTTGACAGAAGCAGCTTAATGAGATTGATGAAGGTTCCAGCAGAGGCCAAACCAGCAGAGCCTTCCCACCCTTGAACCGGCTTGCTGTTCCTAGCCAGGCTCAGTGCTGGGGGTCAGCTGCCGAAGGGGTGGTTGGAGATGCTGAGGACTTGGGGGGGGAGGGGCATGGGGGGAGGGTCCTGCAGCCCTGCCCTCTCCAAGCCTCGGCTGGATCGGAGGGGCTGACTCCCTGTGATGCTAGCTGCCATGCCTTCCTTACCTGTCTGGCGGTGGTCAGAACGGCAGAAGAAACACAGCTGGGACGGGCTCCGTCTGGGCATGGCTCAATGAGGCCCTGAATGACAGAGTCTGCTGCCTCTTGATACATTGGAAAGCCGAGGGGCAGCCAGCCTGACCACAAGAGCCTCTAGATTAGAACTGCAGCGACATTCTGCTCCCGCTTCTCTCCTAGCTCTGCATCTCATGAAAAGAAAAGGAAAGGGAGGTGGAGGGGAGGGGGGTGAGAGGGGAGCTCTTACAGATGATGCACACACGCACACAGAGAGTTGGGGGAGGCACACACAGACTTATGCAGGATGGCACAGGCTCTGTCTGTTGCTCTCACTCCTGGCAGCTGCCTGAGGCTGGAGGTTCTTTGGAATTCACAGGTTTCTGGGAGAGACAAAGGTGGAGGTGGAGGAATGAGGGAACTGATCCAGAGGAAAGGAAGCTAAAATAGAAAAAGATGAGAAGAGGAAGGAGGCCCTGCTGTACACACACACACACACACACACACACACACACACACACACACACACCACACACCACACACCACACACCCCAAAACAAACAAACAAGCCTGGGGATGGAAACAAGGCTTTATGAGACAGGGAGGGGAGAGGGCAAACTCTCCTTATTGACTTTACTTCCAAATTTCTCTCATTCTCTCTCCCATTCTCCATAGCCAGTGTCGTGTTGTAGTGAACAGTCTTAGACCTGGAGTTAGGAAGAACTGGGCTCCAATTCTGTCTCTTCTACCCACTAGCTTTGTGACTATGGGAAAGTAACAACCTTTTAGAACTTATTTCCTCAACTGTAAAATGGAGATAATAATAGCACCCACCTCACAGAGTTGTGAGATAATATATGTAAAGTGCTACAGAAATATTATTATTCTTATTTAGCAAAATGCCTTGCATTTAGTAGGCACTTAAGAAATATTAATGGAATGAGCGGGGCCATTTTTGTCTAGACATGCGGAGTATTTCTTTAGCTTAAATAAAGTGTAGATTAGAACTTTCTCAGGAGGGGAAGAAAAATGAGAAAGGGAATTGTGCAATGCATAAATTGTTCGGTGTTATTTCATACTCTCTCTGCTCCAGGCAGGCCCCCAGACCCCCTCCCCCCTACCATCTGCCCCATCTGTGTTCAGTGGGGGATGTGGTGGCAAGAATGGGAGAAAGAAGGGAGGGGAGGGGAGAGGAGGGGAGAGGAGGGAAAGAATGCAGCCATGTGACCCTTCTTTCTATAATGTTCCATTTGGATGGTCAGGGCAAAACCCTGTGTGTGGCTTGGACCAATGCCCAATCCAGTTCTTGAGAGGCGACACGCCTTGTCTGATGCTACAGTCTGCCTTTCTAGTGACATATGCGGAGGACCAACTCACAGTTCTCTGCAATGGCAGCTATCTACCTGCGTGTCTGATTTCAGCCAGAAGAGTAGCTGTAGGACATCCTCCCTCTCCCCGGCCCACCCCAGTTCTGCCAGGACTGGCACACAGCAAATGAAAAACCTCTCAACCAAATGGAGCATAAGGCCAGAAGTGGGCAATGACCTTTGAGATTATCTAGCCCAATCCCTTCATTTTACAAATGGAGAAGCTAAGGCCTAATCAATCAAAGGGATTTGTCCAAGATAGAGTAAGGAGCAGAGATGATATATGAAAATAAGTCTTCTAACTCCTAATCTCATCTTCCTCTCATGTTCCTCCAACCACCCCATGCTTACGGGGTTCTAAACATTATAGATTTTCAGGAGAGGTAGGCAGGGGTGTTGGGGGGAAAATGCATGTTTGTCTTAATGATTTGAATAAAAGTTTTTATTTACAAATAAATTAGTGTAACACTCTTTCTGGGATGTTTCCCCAGCTCACACTTGCATCGGTCAGTAAGTCCCTAAACGATACCTTCCTCAGGATTCATTTCTAATACTTTTGCTTAAATGCCCCAGGTGGTGTGTTGTCTCCCCCACCCCTATATAAATCAGTTGCGATCGATTAGATTTTTGAAAGGGATATTTATTGGGATGGTATAGCAAGGACAGACGTTACAAAAACTTTTTCCAAACTGTCTGAGTATTCTCCTCTTGCATAAATAAGGTCCCAGGTAAGAATGGGTTCAAGTTTGAAATAGCTTGGAGCATAGATGAGCGGAACACATGGAGTTGCCTCAACATTCCTGGCCATGGAAGTCTTTTTCTCCCTTTGTGGAGTCCCCTCCAAGTTCTCTTTGGGGCAAAGCATTGGCAAGGACTAGTTACTCCCCTTGCTCAGCTGCAATGACTTTTTAGGATTAGTGTTTCGGCTGACAGGTCAATCAGACTGCCAGGCTCAGTCAAGCAGGTCACTTGGCCAACTGAACCGACTCCTCACTGGACCCGACAGCTGCTGCCTGTGGTCTCTGCTATCAATTCTGGTTGCCAAGGGGACCTGTGATGGCTCCCCCAACCTTTCAAAACTAACAGTGTCATAACCTGGTCAATTCCATTGCTGGGATACTCATTCACCTAAGATCGGGAAAGAATAGATACACACAAAACTCAATCACCATCTACTTAGGGACACATGGCAGCTGGGGGTGGGGAGGACAGTGTCAGCTGGTCTTCCTGCTACCCAGTGGCTCACACCAGTTCTTACTTCTATAAATTCAAGGAAGAAAAAAAAATCACAAGAAGTCCAATGAAGAAGTGTATAGATTCTTTTGTATTCAAATTCAGTTTTGGCTCTTCAGCCAACCAGAAAATTCCTCTTCATCATATAGCACCAACCCTATCCATAGTCCAGTCATTCATGGCCATAAAGGGGCTCACCATGCCTCCATATTTAGAGCTGGAACCAGGCAGGGGATGCTGCATATAACCCACCGGGAAGGGCAAATTTGCAGAATGCTCTCAGGACTGGGCCCTCATTGGACAGGCTTTCCATTATGCAAGGAAAACTGAAACCCAAGGTTTAGCCAGAAGACCAAAAGAGGCAGCTGCTCCAGGAAAAACTGGCTCAAGGAACCCTAATGAAAAGAAGTGAGATGTGTCATAAGGGCCTCTCTCTGAAGGAAGAGAACAAGAAATCTGGGAGCATAAGGAAAAACTGATGCAGATTCCTCGGAAGTTCTCTTTTCCATATATCTTAGGAAAAGCCTCCTCCAGGCACCACCGTTCAATGCAAAGATTTAGAATCAGAAGGTTTAGGACATGTGTTACCTATGGGAGCTTATGCAAATCACTTAATGTCTCTGGGCCTCAGTTCTCTCATCTGTTAAAAAAAAAAAAGGGGGGGAGGGAAGCATGGGGCGAGATGGGGGAGATGGGGGG
>NW_020954567.1:22535901-22546540 GCF_900497805.2 Vombatus ursinus
GGGGGGGGGGGGGGGGGGGGGGGGGGGGGGGGGGGGGGGGAGATGGGGATTGAAAGAGATGAATCTTTAATGTTCCCACCAGCACAAGAGCTCTGATCCTACGGTCTCATCTTTAGGAGGTTTAAAAGATGAAATAAAGCTCAATTTCTCTTAGTAATGGCTTACACCTTCGGGAAACTTTCTTAGTGGAAGTGCATTTCTATCACCCAGCTATGTAAAAAAGTCTGAACTTGGAGCTATAACTAGAAATCTCTGCGGTGAGAGCTGGTAGGGTAGCAACAGCCAGTGATGACGCAGAGTATCAGAAGAGAAGGGTAAGGGGTGGCACATCTGGGACCCCGAGAAGAGTGGAGTGGGGGGAAGCGGCGGCAATGGTGCAAAGGATTGTCCAGCTCAAGGAGGATGACAGTCCCCCAGAAATATTCATCTGGGCACCCAAAGGATGGAAGGCAGCCAGGACAGCAGCTTCCTGGCAGTGGAACCCTGGATGGAGGGGTTAGTGAGGTAGTGGGTCACGAGGAACTGCACAGGGACCATGAAGGCAGAGTTCTGTGAGAGAACAGAGCCCCATTCCACAGTGTAGTCACTGGGGGTGGGCCAAGGAAAGAGATTCATTGCATTCTGCAGGCCAGGGGCATGTTACAAAGTGCCAGGAGGGTCTTCTCAGAGAGGTTCAGGGACACCTGCCAAGAAGGCTGCCACGGGGAAGAAGTGAACCGTCTGGAGGCTGACGCCCTAAGCTGAACCCCAACGGCTTCCCAATTACAGATCTCCCATGAACAAAGAGGGCACAGCAGTGATAAGCTAACATAGCATTGATGTTAGTAACTAACAAAGTAACTAAGTATCACAGGGCTTCAGAGAAGGCGGGAAGACTTATGAAAATGCACGTTTGTCCTGCAATAAACTCTGCTGCCCTCCTAATACCTCCTACTTGGAGCTCAAGTGGCCCTCAGTCACTGATTGGCCTAAATCGCTGCTGAGTATAATGCTCACAGACTGCAATCTGGACTATCATCATCTACTCCTAAGAAGCTTCTCTCTCTCCCTTCTCGGGCCTCCAGTCTACCCTGCATATTACCTCTAGGCAAATCTTTTTTATACGTAGATGTGATCATGTCACTCTGTGCAAGCTTGGTGGCCAATGACTATAATCCCAGTCACGGGAGAGCCTGAGCTTCGGGTCATAGTATTCTCCTCCAGACACCTCATCATCCACCCAAACCACCAAAGCTCTTCCCCATCCCTTGTTCTTCATCCCCTTCTTTGCCCATTAAATCCCTACCTATCCTTTAAAACCCAAATCAGAAGTTACCTTGATGAAAAATTCCATGATTTTTCCCCCTGGCACTTTGTATTATCCATTTCGAATATACTTGGTATGAGTTGTTGTTTATTATGGTCATCAGTATGTGGATCTTATCACCCTACTAGAATGTAAACTTCATATCTAGGAATTTAAACTTTACTGTCTCACCCAGTGCCTAGCATAGTGCTCTGTACACACAGTAGGTACTTAATAAATATTTGTTTTCTTGAATTGCATTTGTCATGGAGAATACTAGCAATCTTAAGGACCCATGAAGGGGAGGAAGTGAGGCAGGAAGAAATGGAAAGCATGGGAGGAAAGGAACAGAGATCTTTGGGGAGGAAAAGGAAAATTTTAAAAATCAAAATTAAAAATTAAAGAAACAAGAGCAGAGTAAGCTTGTTTCAGGCTTCCGATTCAATGCCTAGGGGGGAAAGGCTAATTCTTACCTATATGATCTTTGGCCCCTCCCAGCATTATATAGCTAGATCAGCAATCAGAGCTAATGATGAATCCCCTGAAGAGGTCACATTATTTAAATCCACACTCCAGATTTCCATTGGGATGGAACCAATGACCATATTTTACATCATTATAACTTCAAATAGGGCAAATTCCAATACATGTGACCGCTTCAGAAGATTCATTATTCCCATTAATTGGGACATAGCTATATAGCCATGAGATCACTGGATTAGAGGTCAGAAAACTTTTGTTCAAATCCAAGTTTTGCTACTTACTACTTTTACCATTTTGAGCAAGTCACTTTATGTCTCTGGGCCTCGTCTTTAAAATGAGGGGGTTGGCCTTAGTTATCTTGAAGGTCCCTTGCCAGCTCGATAGCACAGTAGATAGGCCCACTGAGGCTGGAGTCAGGAAGACCCGAGTTCAAATTCTGACTCAGGCTCTGCTTAGTTGTGTGACCTTGGGCAAGTCTCTCTGTCTACCTCAGTTTCTCTAACTGTAAAATGGGGGGCATAGCACCTACATCACAGGGTTGTCGTGGGGATCAAAGGAGATAATCTTTGTAAATGTTAGCACAGTGCCTGGCGCAGAATAGATGCTTTATAAATTCTTGTTCTCTTCCTCCTTCCCTCTTTTGCTGCTTTCAATCCCATGATCTTATGTACCCCACCAGAAGGATTCCCATTTTATCTATAGATGCACACACCCCACTCCCTACCTGTCAATCTTCATCCCACCACCTCCTACCCCAACCTGCTCCCTATAGAGTTTCAAAATCTGCCCACATTGGAAAACTATGAACAAGGAGTAAAAAGAAAATAAGTCTTTCCAGGATATCTGTCTATTTTGAGAAAGCAGATGTCGAAGCATTCAGAGGAAAGATAGGTAGCGGTAGCATCCAGTGACCCAGGAAGGATGGGAAGTTCTCGAGACTAAAATTCTGAAGACACAAGAAGAAACCATTCCACTGGGGAGGAAAAATTGGTGTCGCCTCAAAAGACAAATACTGTCCCTTTTCTGCTGCTAACTAGCTCTGTGACCTTGGGCTCTATGACTTTGCTGGCTGGCTAGAGATCTTTCATCTGGAAAGCAGAGCTGAACTAGAGAATCTCTAAAATTCCTTGGTGTTGGGTTGTTGTTGTTGTTTTGCTGTTTGTTGCTGTTGTTGTTGTTTTAACTCTGAGGAACCAGCTTAGCTTCTCCTTGCTTTGGTCACTCTTCTCCTTTCCCCCACCTCCCAACGCAATGGGTGTAACGATGACCCACCTCGGCATGACAAATTACACTCTATATTAACACCCCGTGTTTGTTAACTTTTCACGGGTGCATTAAGCTATCTTTTAACTAGAGAAAGGCAGAGCCTCAAACTTCTTAGATGCTATCCCAAAGGATGGATGCTCCCTCCAGTCATGGAGATAACAACTCATTCACACTTGCCCGTCCCATCTGATTCTTGTCCGTGTCTTCCCAGAAAGGGTCCACCCCACATGTTGGAAGGACTTCCTCAATTTCTCCTGCCAGCTGTCATATCCCCAAGTAGTAGTAAACTCCTTGAGAGCAGGGGTTTGTACTACTGGAGGAATGCTGGTATTAACCAGATGGACCTTTGTTTCCCAGAGAGGTTTGTGGCCATTAAAGGGACAGGGACTGGACCTGGAGTTTCATTGACATAGGGAACTCCCAGGTGAGGATATTCATGCTGCCTATGCCAGGCAAAGTTGTCTAGAATACTGAGAGTTATGTGACTCACCCAGGGTGACACAGCCCCAGCATGAGTGAGAGGTGGGACATGAACCCAGGCCTCCCTGGCTATCTATTCGCCACACGACCACTTAAAGGAGCTTTGCAATTTGCTGAAGAGTATCTGATCCACTCTCTTCCTTTTCTTCAACTCTGAGCATATAACTTTTTTTTCAAAGTACTTAAGCACCAACTGACTATGACAGACAGTATGGAAAGAAGAAAGGAAACAAACATTTGTTAAGTTCTTGCTATGTGCCAGGCACTGTGCTAAAGTATATTCTAAATATTATCTCATTTGATCCTCACAACAACCCTGGAAGGTAGGTGCTATTATTATCCCCATTTTACAGATGAGGAAATTGAGGCAAAAAAAAGAGGTTAGATGACTAACCTAAGGATACACAGCTAGTAAGTGTCTAAGGCCTGATTTAAACTCAGATCTTTCTGACTCAGGCCCAGGGCTCTATTCATCGTGCCACCTGGCTGTCCTGTGCTAGGCCCTAGAGGCCCTGGGGACACCAAGATAAAGTTATAGCTTCTCTCCCCATGCAGTTTTCAAAACCTTTACATCTCAGGAGATGGTCTTTAAGAGTTGTAGTGGTCAAAAAACTCAATCTCTGGGGCAGCTAGGTGGCGCAGTGTATATAGCTCCTGCCTTGGAGTCAGGAGGACCTGAGTTCAAATCTGACCTCAGACATTTGACTTGATACTAGCTGTGTGACCCTGGGCAAGTCACTTAACCCCAACTGACTCACCAAAAATAAAAAAAAATTCAATCTTTTTTGGCTAATTTGACTTCTCTGAACTTCTAAGGACTTTGATAGTTTGGACAAAGCCATAGTCTTTCACCAGACTGGAACTAAAAAGTCTTTGCCACCGAATAGGACCTGCCCAAGCTAACACTCTACTAAGAAGCCTGGGCAACCTCTGTGTCATCATGCATCAGAGGCAGACTTTACTGGAGAGACATGTATAATACAAAGTACAGTGTAACAGGGCCAGGAAGTGATCCAGACAAATTAGGGATGGCTTCAGGGAGCAGATGACACAGATGATCCAAAGGCAAGGTTTTTAAAAACGAGGGTAAGGAAGGTATTCATTCCAGGCATAAGAGAGAGCCTATACAAATGCAGAATGTGGGCCACACATCTATAGACTGTTTCGGTGGGAACTTAGAGATTGTGAAGGGGAATACCATGAAAGAAGGCTGGGAAGAAAGAGAGGAGCCAGGTGGTAGACAACTTGAAATCCCAGACCAAAGACTTTGTTTTTCATCCTATAGGCAGTTGGGAGTCACTGAAGGTTTTTGAGCAGGGAAGTGCTCAAGACTTGTACCTTAGGATAACTATTTTTGTATATGTGTGAAGGGTAAATAGAAAGGAGAAAGATTGGAGGCTGAGAAATCAATTAGAAGACTGTTACACTGCATTATTGTAATGATATCAACTGTGAAAGACTTAACTACTCTAATCAAGACAATGAGATGAATGAGACAGTTTCTGGATAATTAATAACCAATTTATTAATTAAGCTAGCTGATAATCATTAAACTGATGGTCAGTGGTTTCTCTCAGTAACCAAAGATAAAACCGTGGAGATCCCTGAATGCTTAAGTACCTTTAGGAAAGGGGGTACCCCTGATAGATGAAAATCACCCCTGAATGATGAACAATTAATAAGGGGGTGGACATATTAATGAGGAGGTGGGCTAAAAGTCTTCAGCTCCTCCCACGGAGAATGTGGTTTGATTGTGAGACAGCCACCTCCAGCAATATGGACAGAGAAATCCATCTCTACCCACACCACTGTGGTTGGTTTTCTCCTTCATAAACTGGGTTACCCTAGACCACAATGGGGAGAGAATTATGCAAGAACAGAGACTTATTTCCTAAGGGCAAGAATTCACCTAGGTTAGATTTTGCTTACACTCTAAACAAAAGTAAGGTCTTCTAGTTGGATGGGGTCCCACCAAAGATCTCAGAACATGTACCCCAAGTAATAGGCCAATCTCATCTATCAGCCTTGTCCTTCAGAGACTGACTGAATGACTTATAGGGACTGGTCTCTGGATGAGGAAATAGAAAGTAAAAACCTCTATCCTAATTTAATAATTGGTTATTAACATAATAGAAAATAACAATTTCTCTGAACAATGATCCAAGACAATTCCAAAGTGCCCATAATGAAAAATGCTATCTACCTCCAGAGAGACAATACTGAACTCTGAGTGCAGATTGAAGAAAACTTCTTAAACTTTATTTTTCTTGATTTCTTTTTATAACATATCTAATATGAAAATATGTTTGGTGTGACTTCACGTGTATAATTGATATCACATTGCTTGCCTTCTCTATGAGCGGGGGAGAGGCAGGAGGAAAAGAATTTGGAACTCAAAATTTTTTTAATGAATGTAAAAAATAGTTAGGTAGGTAGGTAGATAAATGGAAGACTGTGATAGTAATCCAGGTGAGAGACGATAAGGGATTGAACTATGGTGGTAGCAGGTGAGTGAAAAACAGGGAACCAATACAAGTTTTGAGAGAAGAAAAGATGAAGAAAACTCATAGATTCAATAACAGTTCTTGATAAGTATTTGTTTACTGATTAATTGAAAATAATTGTCAATCCCTTTACATTACTTTGCCATCCTCCTCATCCCCCTACCACTAAGACTCAAGTCTACCCATAGAATTCTAATAGGTGAGTTTTTGCCCCATCTTGCCAGGAACCAAGCCATCATATCACTTCCTGGATCATTCCCAAACCTTGCTGACTCACACACTCTCAGTTCCCCTCTTCCTACCTCATCTTTTTGTTTTATCCCCATTAAAATATTTGTGCTTTGAGCATAAGCATTGTCTTGCTTGATTATATTCACATTCCTGGCATTTAGCAAAATGTCTGTCACTTAGTAAACACTTGATATATGATTTTTCATATTCATTCATTACAAACTACTAGTTGAGGTGCTTGAACAATAGAAGTAAAATAACTCTCCTTCTTTGGAAGGAAGAGATGAAGTCTTCGGAAGTAGATCAGTTTCCAAAAGCTATAAGATGATATGTCCAATTCTGAATATTGATGACAATGCCAACAGGAATTACATAAGTAGCTCAAATTCATAGAAAATACAAATGTGTCATAAAGTCATTGGTTTTTATCTCCTTCCTAACTAGATTTGCTAGTAGAATGACTAACAATTACCAAAGTGACTTGTCTTGAGTTTTACTTCTTATCCACTGTTCTACCTTCAGAAGTAAGCAATTTTTGCATCCAAGATATCTGAGTCCCTAACTAAGACAAGCACAAAAAAAATGTACCTCCAGATCAAATTTATATCACAGATTCAGTTAAGGGGTGTGGAGAGCAAGCCAAGGTCCAAGGTGCTGCCACGTGGTGGCTTCTTATTTTAATTCATTATCCTTCCTAAGATCCTTAGACCTGTTGAAGTTTCCTCATTCTGCAATGATGGTGGCAGAGGGTGGTAAGAATCACACAGATCCTAGACCACATATAAACTGAAACTTAGCTGTTGGTACTCTGAAGATGAAGTCTTTGTCCAGTGACTAAGGAAAGAACATCTTCTTGGAGCAATGGAATCATATCAATCTTGACTTTTTGCTGTGAATGAAAGACTGCAGAAAAATGGAAGGATAACTCATAGGTTCTCCCTGGAGGAGCAAATAAAGGAGTTGGTAAAGTTGAGTTAATTGTGTGCCCAAAAACAAGAATCAACATTTTACAGGATATTGGTTATCCTGTATTGCAGTGCTAATAATAATAATAATAGTAAAAATAGCTCACATGGATATAACACATTAAGGTTAGCAAAGCAGTTTTTATCCTCTCATTAATCTTAAGTATTTTCGAAACAGAACACCATGAAAACAACTTCAGCTTACGAACTAACATCTGTTGCACAGGATGAAGAAGCAGAGAAAAATCTACAAAGAACTCGATTAAGTCCTGTAAATTAAATCAACATATACTCCAATATTCAATGACTTCAGTGCAAAAGTAGGAAGAGAGGAAGATGGTGAGAAATATGTTGGAAAACATGAATCATGAATGAGAGAGGCTACAGACTTGCAGATTCATTAGGCACAGGGCATGGCTAGTACTGAATAGCACCAAAAAAAGAAAAGAAAAGAAAAGAAATTTATAGCACTTTAAAAGACAGGAAATGACTCCTTTATTTGGTGTCAGAGCTATTTCAGAATTACCTGTTTGTGTACAGTCAGACCTCTGATTTGTTAGAGCAAAGATGAAAATCAGTATAAAGGTGGAAGAGGGAAAAGTGATATTATGGAAGTGAATGTTGAAAACTAAAAATAAATAAATTTATTATTTAAAAAAAGAAAAGTGATGGGGGCCGAGAGAGAGAGAGAAAAGAGAGAGAGAGAGAGAGAGAGAGAGAGAGAGAGAGAGGTAAAATCAATTCCATACTAACCTAATCAAACAAGTTATTGACGATAAAAATAGCATATGGACAGAAGAAAAGATGCAGATACAAACTATAATAATTTAATTCAGAAGTTTAATTGATATAAATCAACTGCAATGATAAAGGGACCACAAGAATCTAAAAAGTGCTTTAGTCAGCAAACACTTCATTTACTTGCCAAGTGAAGAAATATGGGAGTCAACCACAAAACCCATTTAGAATGAAAACTTGTTCATAAAATCCTATACAAAAGGATAATGGAAGATTAAAGTAGCATTTCCCCCATGAAACAGGGAGAAGCAGGGGAATGTAAAATCAGTTTTTAAAAAGCCTGACCAGACAGTCAACCAAGCAAAGTCATCCCAAGGGCATTTAAGGCTGAAAATGGAAGGAGAACAACAAACAGAAGAAAAAAGAAAAATATCTGAAAAGATGCTCTAATAAACTTCCCCCCCAAAATAAAAAGGAGAATAAAGTCACCACACTTGTGTTCCAACACAACAGCTGTGACTGTGATTATAAGAGAAGGTAAAAATGACACAGAACAAAGCAAAGATGAGAAACGAACTGAATTAGCAAGTAAGTAAAGTATTTGTTCACTAACATATTTTAGGCTCTTTTTTTGTCTCCTTTTCATGGCAATTGATTTACATTGGTTAAGTACTTTACAAAATTATTTTAGTCTGTGTTTATATTCATTCTTCGGTCCATATTACATTTTCTTCATTAATAACAACAAGATCAGGATGGAATTGTGTATAGGAATAGGCCAGTGCCTAGGAATGTGACCTCGAGTCTCCCAGAGAATGTAAACTACCTGGAATAAATGTAAACAGCAAAAGAATCTGCAGCTATCCCATGAGAACACTTGCATGTGATCCTGGGCCATCCTTGGCACTGTTCTTTCTCTGTTTTGTTTCTGTATAATACTTGACCTAGTCTGGGCTTGGTGTGGGAATCCATCACAACATTCTTTCCTCTTGCTTCCAAGGACCGGGTCTTATGAGTAAACTCCCCCAACAACCTAATTAACCTAACAAACCCTGATAAATCTATTATACAACCAAACTGGCATGGGCCCCTCTTTCATTGGTATCTCAGTGCTTTCTCAGAGGGTCAGCGTCCTTACAATTGGCCCATCAGGGCAGAACACAGCAGTTCCCTTACATTTAGCCTTACAATTGGCATGGCTGGCAGGATAGTCTGCCCCCCACACATCTTGTGTCCTTACAAGTTGTTTTCATTGTATCTAAAACTTTCTTATTTTTCTTTCTTTTAGCTTTGTGTTGTTGAGTTGATTCAGTTGTGTCAGGCTCTCTATGACCCCAATGGGGGTTTTCTTGGCAAAGATACTGGAGTGGTCTGCCATTTCCTTCTCCAGCTCATTTTACAGATGAGGAAACTGAGGCAAACAGGGTTAGGTGACCTGCCCAGGGGCACACAGCTAGTAAGTATTTGAGGCCGGATTTGAATTCAGGTCCTCCTGATTCCAGGACTGGCACTCTATCTACTGTGCCAACTAGCTGTCCCTCTAGCTTTATATAAATTTGATTCTTTTTTGCTCTAACAAATCATTAACCTAACTAGACACAGTTGATTCAGAAAAAACTCCCACATCGGTAAGAATTTGTTTCCTATCTGTTAAAATATAATCAACCCATTTTTTGTGAAGCTGTTTGGTACTCACCATGTCCACTGCCAACTCATTTTGTTCTTGAAGAGAGTATTCCTGGTATATAACCATGAAACTTCTAGGTTACAAGTCTTGGGCCTTTCTTCTTTTATTCCTGATTGACATTTTTCAAATATTTCTCACCATCTTCACCTATTTCCACCTTTGCTTCAAAGTTACCAAGGATCAGAATATATGTTGGTTTAATTTGGAGGATACTATCAAATTCTTTTTAGATTTTCTTTACCTCTTCGTCTCCTGTGTCTTGGGTCAAGTTACTTCCCCTTCCCGGGTCTCAGTTTCTTCATCTAACGAAAGAGTTGGTCTCTGACGTCCCTTCCAATGCTAGATCTATGGTGCTACAATCCTAAGTCTGTATATAAACTACAATTCTCTTCTGTGGTGATCGTATATCTAAAGGACGTCTGTGCTAGAGGTGACCCAGCTGTGAGGGTGTCAACAGATAAATTCACCAGGTATATGAGGGAGCAGAAAAAAACAAAGGCTTGGATGGGATCTCAAGCATAACTAATACTGAGAAAAGGCAACCAAAAGGACATCAACAACTACTGACCTATTTGCCTTTTTTCCCAATCTACATAAAATGATGGTAAGAATAATTTCCACATGCATCAAGGGCATGCTTTTTGAGCTTATTGGTAGGAAATGAGCAGTCTTTTGCAAGTCATACTCCACATTAGACCACATGCAATTGGCTGAAAGGGGTTGAGAATACAAGATCCCATTATTCTTATTGTTTTTTGACTGAAAAGAAAATACTTGATACAGTAGAGTTTAATACCACCGTCCAAAGGTTCTCTTTCAATAAGGTGTCTGCTTTCCATAATCAAAATTGGTCAAGATTCATTAAAAGATAGAATAATAGAGAAAACCTTATTCAATGACCATCTATCTATCTTTAGATAGGTAACAGACAGGCAAGCGGACACAGACAAAGTGATAGATAGATAGATAGATAGATAGATAGATAGATAGATAGATAGAT
>NW_020954567.1:22546550-22564452 GCF_900497805.2 Vombatus ursinus
GATAGATAGATAGATAGATAGATAGATAGATAGATAGATAGATAGATAGATAGATAGATAGATGGATGGATAGATAGATTTATGGATAGATGGATTGATCTGCAAATGGACAAAGAGTTAGGCCCTTGCCTACAAATCTGGGAACTCTGATATACACCAAGGAGAGCAAATCCACATCATTCTGAAAATGAGACCAGAGTCCTGCTGCTCCAGCAAAAACTCAACAAGTGTAGCTGCCTTTCCTTGCCTCTCCCATCCTTTAGGGATCTTGCTAATTTTTTTTGTCTTTCTTCTTTTTTAATTAATGTATTTTGAATTATCAACAATCATTTCCATAAGCTTTTGAGTTTTAAATTTTTCTCCCCCTCCCTCCTCTTCTCCCTAAGACAGCATGCAATCTGATATAGGCTATACATACACATTCCTATTAAACATATTTTCACATTAGTGATGTTGTAAGTAAGAATTAGAACCAATAGGAGGAACCACCAGAAAGAGGAAACAAAACACAACAGAAGAAAATAAGTAGCAAATAGTATGCTTCAATCTGCATTCAAACTCCACAGTTCTTTCTTTGGATGTGGATGGCATTTTCCATCATGAGGCCTCTGGAGATGACTTAGATCCTTATATTGCTGGGAAGGGTTAAATCTATCAATATTAGTCATAGCACAATGTGGCTGTTACTGTGTACAACATTCTCTTGGTTCTGCTCACTTCACTCAGCATCAGACCATACAAGTCTTTCCAAGTTTTTCTAAAGTCAACCTGTTCATCATTTCTTATAGCACAATAGTATTCCATTACATTCATATACCACAACTTGTTCAGCCATTCCCCAATTGATGGGCATCCTCTCAATTTCCAGTTCTTTGCCACCACAAAAAGAGCTACTATGAATATTTTTGTACATGTGGGTCCTTTTCCCATTTGCATGATCTCTTTGGGATATAGCCCTAGAAGTGCTATTACTGGGTCAAAGGGTATGCACATTTTGATAGCCCTTTTGGTATAGTTCCAAATTGCTCTCCAAAATGGTTGGATCATTTCACACTCTACCAACAATGCATTAGTGTTCCAATTTTCCCACATCTTCTCCAACATTTATCATTTTCCTGTTTTGTCATGTTGGTCAATCTGATAGGTGTGATGTGGTACCTCAGAGTTGTTTTGATTTGCATTTCTCTAATCAATAGAGATTTAGAGCATTTTTTCATATGATTGTAGATGGCTTTAATTTCTTCATCTGAGAACTGCCTATTTATACCCTTTGACCATTTATCAATTGGGGAATGACTTGTATTCTTACAAATTTAACTTAATTCTCTATATATTTTAGAAATGAGACCCTTATCAGAGAGACTGATTGTAAAAATTCTTTCCCAAGTTTCTACTTTCCTTCTAATCTTGGTTGCATTGGCTTTGTTTGTGCAAAAACTTTTCAATTTAATATAATCAAAGTTATCCATTTTGCATTTTGTAATGTTCTCTATCTCCCGTTTGGTTATGAATTCTTCTGTTCTCCATAAATCTGATAGGGAAACTGTTCCTTGCTCTCCTAGTTTGCTTACAGTATCAGCCTTTATATCTAAATCATGAACCCATTTTGACTTTATTTTGGCATACTGTGTGAGATTTTGATCTATGCCTAGTTTCTGCCATACTCTTTTCCAGTTTTCCCAGTAGTTTCTGTCAAAGAGTGAGTTCTTATCCCAGAAGCTGGGGTCTTTGGGTTTATCAAATAATGATTACTATAGTCATTGACTACTGTGTCTTGCATACTTAACCTATTCCACTGATCCACCACTCTATTTTTTAGCCAGTACCATGCAGTTTTGACGATTGCTGCTTTATGATACAATTTAACATCTGGAATGGCTAGGCCACCTTCCCCTGCATTTCTTTTCATTAATTCCCTTGAAATTCTGGACCTTTTGTCATTCCAAATGAATCCTGTAATTATTTTTTCTAACTCTATAAAATAATTTTTAGTAGTTTGATTGGTATGGCACTGAATAAGTAAATTAGCTTAAGTAGAATTGTCATTTTTATTATATTAGCCTGGCCTACCCATGAGCAACTGATGTTTTTCCAATTATTTAGATCTGACTTTATTTGCATGAAAAGTGTTTTATAATTGTGTTCATAGAGTTCCTGGGTTTGTTTCAGGAGGTAGACTCCTAAATATTTTATAATGTCTACAGTAAGTTTAAATAGAATTTCTCTTTCTATATCTTGCTGTTGGGCTTTGTTGGTAATATATAGAAATGTCAATGATTTATGTGGGTTTATTTTATAGCCTGCAACTTTGCCAAAGTTGTTTATTATTGCAAGTAGTTTTTTACTTGATTCTCTAGGATTCTCTAAGTATATCATCATATCAACTGCAAAGAGTGATAGTTTTATTTCTTCTTTGCCTATTCTAATACCTTCAATTTCTTTTTCTTCTCTTATTGCTAAAGCTAACTTTTCCAGTACGATATTGAACAGTGGTGATGATGGACATCCTTGTTTCACCACCGATTTTGTTGGAAATGCTTCTAGCTTATCCCCATTACATATGATGCTTACTGAAGGTTTTAGGCAGATGCTATTGATTCTTTTAAGGAAGACTCCATTTATTCCTATGCTTTCTATGGTTTTTAATAGGAATAGGTGTTGTATTCTGTCAAAAACTTTTTCTGCATCTATTGAGATGATCATGTGGTTTCTGTCAGTTTTGTTGTTGATATGATCAATTATGCTGATAGTTTTCCTAATATTGAACCAGCTCTGCATTCCTGTTATAAATCCTACCTGGTCATAGTGTATTATTCTTGTGATAAATTGCTGTAATCTATTTGCTAACATTTTATTTAAAATTTTTGCACCTATATTCATTAGAGAAATTGGTCTATAATTTTTTTTCTCTGTTTTGACTCTTCCTGGTTTAGCTATCAGCACCTTATTTGTATTATAAAAAGAATTTGGTAATACTCCTTCTTCACCTATTTTCCCAAATAATCTATATAGTATTGGAATTAATTGTTCCTTAAATGTTTGATAGAATTCACTTGTAAATCCATCTGGCCCTGGAGATTTTTTTCCTAGGGAGTTCATTAATGGCTTGTTCAATTTCTTTTTCTGAGATGGGGTTATTTAAGTATTTTACTTCCTCTTCTGTTAATCTGGGCAATTTATATTTTTGTAAATATTTATCCATTTCACTAAGATTGTCAAATTTATTGGCATACAGTTGGGCAAAATAGTTCCTAACTATTGTTTTAATTTCCTCTTCCTTGGTGATGGCCTCACCCTTTTCTTTTTTGATACTGGTAATTTCTTTTTTATTTTAATCAAATTAACCAAGGTTTATCTATTTTATTAATTTTTTCATAAAACCAGCTCTTAGTTTTATTTATTAGTTCAATAATTGTCTTAATTTCAATTTTATTAATTTCTCCTTTGATTTTCAATATTTCTAATTTGGTGTTTAATTGAGGATTTTTAATTTGTTCTTTTTCTAGTTTTTTTAGTTGTATGCCCAATTCATTGATCTCCTCTTTTTCTATTTTATTCATGTAAGCCTTTAGAGATATAAAACTTCCCCTAAGAACTGCTTTTGCTGCATCCCATAAGTTTTGGTATGTTGTCTCATTTTTGTCTCATTATTCGGTATATTGTCTCCCTTTAGGGGTCTAGCTAATTTTTTAAAAAGAATAACAAGACAAGAAAGAAAGGAATTCAACAGAAACTTTGCTTCCTTAGCTTACCAACCTTGAATTTCCAGTACCCTGAAAAAGTCCATCACCCTCCGGATCTTGGGTTTGCTATCCATTTGCTATTTGCTATCCATTATGCTACTTACCACCACTAAACTAGGGCATGAGTAAAGTACATAGTCTGTACTCCCCCCAGGTTTGAAGTACTGTAGTTCTCATGTAGTGCAGAAGTATTGAGGCTTGTGAGTTTCTCAAAGTACGCTATGGGTACTTGGCTGGACAATAAATGACAACTACACAAGTCTATTTTTTCTATCATTTGTTAATATATTGGCTTCTTGACAACTTGTCTAAGTGATGCAATTTACATCTTTGTCATGTAAAACTTTTTTTCCTTTCCTCGCCACCTTTTATTTATCATTCATAATAATACGTATGAAAGGCACATATTTAAAAGCACATTGTAAAGTTACAGCAAGACTTTACTAACAATAATGTTTGGAAATAAAAAAGACAAGCTATGAAAAATGTCAGTCACCAGAATGGTTTTGTTTCTAGCATGGTTCCCCACACAAACACACACACGCATACACACACACATACACACACACATGCACACACACACACACACATACTTTTTTTTGCTTTTGTCATGTTATATCCATATCTGTATTTCTATTTTAATATCTGCTTCACTTCTAAGTATAACATGGCAAATATACAAATGTTTTTGTTAACATTAACATGATCAAATTTGCTAATAAAAAATTTAAAAAGACAAAAAACCCTTTTGAGTTTGCCCTTGAATAAATAAAGCTTATATTTAATTTCTAAAGAAGAAGAAAAGTTGGGCCCAGAAGGAAACAGGAGAGGAAGCTGGACTGCTTTCAGGAAATAACAGAGCTTTTTTAGAGGCCCAACTTCTCCCAGCAATGAAGGCCTATTTTTTTTTTAATACTAGAGTTGTTATATGGCTGCAAGCCACAGAACTCCACAGCCTCCAAAGAAACAGAGATGAGGATCACTCAGAGGGAAAGAGGCAGGTACATGGATGGATGTGAGCAGCTTACAACATTTAACAAGTAACGAACTCTGGAAAAAAAAAACTGAAGTAAAAGATGTCAACAAATGTACTATAGAAAAAGGAGATGGCCTGGTGAGTTGGCAAGAGCAAGGGATAAACAGTGGACATTTTGTGTGTTCTACTAGCATCTTTACATTGGCAGGCAAAAGTGAGGAAGGTCCCTCAGCCTTCTGGGTGGGGATTTCTGTGATGAACTATGCAAGGACACAAATAAAGGTTGCATAGGACTTTGGGCTCTACCCACCCTCCTTCCAGTAGAGAGCCTATCTTCCTACAAGACACTGGTCACTAGATAAGAGGCAAAAAAACATGAGGTAGAGTTGTGGGAAATAGCACAGGGTGCTCAGAATCACATAGACCTATAAACTATGACCATCTATAAAATGGAACTTGGCTGATGCCAAGAACATGGGTACCATGTTGTTATTGTCATAAACTTGTTGTCTTAAACTGAATGACAATCCTTGAGTAATTGAGAGTTGATTGAATCTGACTTCTTTTTTCCTTTTAAGCATTTGACTTCCTTTGAAAAGGAAACATTCATCCTTTTAAAAAAAATCAGAAAATAACTTTTCAAACTTCTTAAGTTCCTAGATTTCCAGAAGCATGTTTTTCTACCCCTGGAGGAGGAAACTCCTTATCCTTTCCCAGAGGTTTCCATCATTCACAAAAACAATTCATCAGGATTATTTAAGTGTTTCAAGATAAGGAAGATTGCTTCCAAAGAACTATCCTGTTTAATGTTTAAAATTTCTCTGGACAAGAACCAAAAATGAGAAAAGGTTCTTCCCAGCTCTAATCAGACACTGCTATCATTAATACTCTTTTGCTCTGGGAGCAATGCCAACTTCATGAATAGAAAAATGAGAAATTAGGACAATATACATAAATCTGTGTGCAAAACATTCTGTAATTCCACGAATAGTTTTTATGTATTAAATTCGACAAGTATTCATTAAGCACCCACAGTATGCAGGACTCTACAGTGGGTGCTAGTAAAGCTACATTTGGATCAGACAAGGTACCTACCCTCAAGCAGCTTTACAGTCTAGTATAATCTGGTAGGGAGACTAGACACAAAAAGAAATAATTATATTACTAAATCAAAATTGATAAATGTGCAGAGGTGCTAATTATTACGTAAGATCTACAAAAGTGATTGGGGAAATATTATAGGCTAAAGGACCAGAGAAGGCTTCATGGTGGAAGCAGTGTCAATGCTAGGTTTTAATGGATGGGTAGGGTTCAGGAAACCAAGATAGGAACATACTATATTCAGGATGTCTACCTCTGTGCTGAGCCTTAACCAGGGAGGGGTGACTGGGCTTTGCCTCAGGATGCTGGTATTTAGAGGGTATTGACAGCATATGGAGTCCTTTAGCAGTATATAAACAACTGAACTTAGCATGTTTTAGCAAGCATAATTAGTTAAACTAGGAAGCTACTCTATGGAGTGTTCCTTCCCTTCAGTGACCTACACCCCCAGGGCATATCCTTGCCCACCCCCCTTCACCTGTTATCATTTAAGACATGTTTCCCACCACTTGTCCTAGACATATTTGGTACTACTTGCCTGAGGGACAAAAATTGCTAGTTACACTCTGCCTGTATATGAATACATATGCCTATTCTATATGTTGACAACACTTTTGCTAACAGAAAAAAAAAAAAAAGAACTATTTATTTGGGAGGAATTAGATTGCTTTAAATAATCGAAATTAGTGACGTAGGCAGAGCAGAAGACGTGACATCATCAAAAGAGTTGTGGTTTGAATTTTGATTCATCTTCCTTTGTTTAAAAAAAATCCCCTCCCACTATACCTTTGTCATGTTGAGCTCCCTATGATTCTGGGTTGGAGGCGCTTTCACATTGGGAGAAAGGCATCTTGTTCTCCAAGGGTCTCTGCTCTTTTTCATTCCTCCTGGAATAAGAGGCAGTGAAATAAGGCAATGCTAATAAGTACTGGGCTGTATAGGTGTGACCCAGCAGGGCCTCTGTATTTAGACATCAATCAAGACACTTTGAGTGCGCCTGTCCAGAGCGGGGGCGCGGGGGAGGGCCTCGACGGGGACTCAGACAGGGAGCGAGAGTGGCCTTGAGGAGTGGGAAGAAGCAGAGGAGAACAAAGGCTAAACATTACATAGAAGAGTCAGGCCTGATGACTCCCTCCCATATTCCTGGGGGCCCCTGATTAGCTTGAATTACCTGCTATTTGGGTAGCAATAGAAGCAAGGTACCGTGGTTTGGATGCTTTCCCAAATCCTGACACCGCAGCCCAGCCCACACCCCGCCCCATCTAGCATCAAGCTCATGCCTCAGGGATAATGGAAAACATTTCCCAAATTATACCAGAGGTCTACGCACCATTGTGGCCAGCCTCCACAGAAATTTACATGAAATTCCCAAGGTACGGAGAAAAAAAAAATCCCCTAACAGAATGGAATCTTTTGGATTCCAAAGAGATTCTCAGAGTCCTAATGATTCTCATAGAAACTTCAGAGAAATCCCTTGAATGGACTAAATAAGCAGTTGACCTAGAAACTTCCGGGCAGAACAGACCTCTCTATTCCCAGTAACTAGTAACCCTGTCATCTACGGAAATTAACTGCCTTAAGGGGCCGTGACTAATGCTATCTTCTGCACCAAACCTTCTATGTTTCAGTTATGAATCAAATGAAATAAAATCAATACATATGTATTAAGTGCCTGCTGTTTTCCAGGGATATAGAAAATGCGTAAGATATATTACCCACTTTGGGGTTGGGCGGTCGAGAGAATCCATAAAAAGTCAGCCAATTTACACTTCTGTCCCTACAGTGCCCTGTAGAACCACAAAGGAGGAATCCTCCCTCTGCCCTGTGCCTCAGTTCCCTGCTTAAACCAGACACTTCAGGAGATTGACTCAACTGTGAGCTTGTGTCCTATTTTACTAGTAATAAACATTTTTTCCCTAAAGAAATATCAGAGGCATTTTAGAAACTATTGATGCAACAGTCCCTGAAGACAACCAGGAGGCAAGTGTAACAAGTGAGATACTTCCTTCACTCTATACAAACTCACCCGCCACCCAACGCCCCCACCCTCCCCCCCCCCACCGAGAAATTAACTCCTGAATTATTCTCCACCTCCTCCCCAGCAGCCTTCAGTGTGGAAGTGCTTCCATCCTACAACACTCTCTCTTGATTGGTGAATCCCTGCACCGGATGACCAAGTCATGAGATGCACAGATCATTCTTGCTTCACTCTGGGCTCCACTCTTGTATCAGTCAATTAATCAAATAAACATTTATTAAGCATCTACTATATGCCAGGCACTACGTTAAACACTGAAGATACAAAATGAATCGAAAGACAGTCCTTGCCCTCAAGGAGCTTACAAACTAATGGAGGAAATGACCAGCAAACAAATACATGTAAAGCAAGCTGTATTTAAGATAAATAGGAAAGAATAAACAGAGGGAAGGCACTAGAATTGAAAAACATTGGGGAAGGCATCCATTAAGAAATACAGTTTTAATTGGGACTTAAAGGAAGCCAGCGTAGTCAGTAGACAGAGCTGAGAAGAGAGAGCAATCCAGGCAAGCGGGACAGCCAGAGAAAGCACCTAGAGCTAAGAGATGGAGTATCTTGTTTAAGGAATGGTCAGGAGGTTGTTGTCACTGGATCAGAGTATCTGTTGGGGAGTCAAGGTGTAAGAAGACTGGAAAGGAAAGAGGGGTTTAGGTTATAAAAGGCTTTTAATGCCAATCAGGACTTTGTATTTCATCCTCGAGATGATAGGGAGCCACAGGACTTTATTATGGAGGGGGGTGACAAGCATTTATGACAAATGCATGCTCTGTGCCAGGCACCATACTAAATGATAAAAGAGCAGGAAGAAATATAGCCAAGCTTCTCCAAGACAACCCTTCCACAAAGATCTAGAAAATGCACCAGTCTAAGTCTTGGTCAGGAAATTGAAGAAAAAAAAATCACGAGTCATTTATCCAGCCCAGTTTGGCACAGGGTGACAGAGAGGCTTTCAGACATTGGGGATGAGTAGGATCTGACCAAGGAGTGCACATGTGGAACATTTCAGGGCCCAGACACTTAAAGAAGACCCAGGCTATACATCTGGGCAGAAAGAGGTTCCAGGAGCTCCCTTGTTCTAGTGCAGGGTATAGAGAAGGTACCAGCTAGGTATAAACTAATATCTCACCTCATATACCAAGACAAGCTCCAAATGGGTACATGATTTAGACTTAAAGGGTAACATCATAGAGGAATGTGGAAAAAATTACCAGTCAGATTTATGGATAGGAGAAGAATTAAACAAGGGATGGAGAGGTTTACAAGAGGTAAAACAGTTTGGATAACAACAATTAAAAAGATTTTGCACAAACAAAATTAATTCAGCTAAAATTAGAGGAGAAGTAAGAAAATAGAGAGGAAAAATCTTTGCAGCAAGTTTCTCTGATAAAGGTCTAGTTTCTAAGATGGATAGATAGATAGATAGATAGATAGATAGATAGATAGATAGATAGATAGATAGATAGACAGATAAAGAAACTAGTTCAAATTTACAAGAATAAGGATTATTCCCCTATTGATAAATGGTCAAAGAATATGAATAGCAAAGTTTTTAGAAGAAGAAATCCAAGCTCTCTAAAGGTATATGAAAAAAATGTTCTAAATCACTAATAATTAGAAAAATACAAACTAAAGCAACTCTGAGGCACATCCTCACACCCATTAGATTGGCAAAATTGACGTAGAAGAAAATGATAAATACTAGCCATGAAAAAACAGGTGGAATTATGAATCAGGCCAGTCATTCTGGACATCATTTTGGAACTCTGCCCCCAAAAGCTATTAAACTGTACATACCTTTTGACCCAGTAACACTGCTTCTCATTGTATCTCCAAAAGAGAGCAAAGGGGCAGCTAGGTGGTGCAGCGGATAGAGCACTTACCTTGGAGTCAGGAGGACCTGAGTTCAAATCTGGCCTCAGACACGATACCCACTAGCTGTGTGACCCTAGGCAAGTCACTTAACCCCAATTACCTCACACCGAGAGAAAGAGAGCAAAGAAAAAAGAAAAAGACCCTTGTGTACAAAAGAAAAATGGAGCTGGAAGGAACCTTTGTGGCCATTGAGTCCAACCTGTTCCCATTTTGCAGGTGAGAAAACTGACAAGTTAAGTGACTTTCCCAGGGTTACACACTAGTCAGTGTCTAAGGAAGGACTAAAAGCCAGGTGCTCCTGACTCCAAATCCAGTGCTCTGTAAACTCTGCTTCCTCTCAGTTCTTGTAACTTCTCCCTAAACTCTCCTTGCCCATCCTGACTAAAGCTGGCTTATAAAATGTACTTAGGAGCCCAGAATCAGTTAAAACTTAATCATCTATGCTAATAGGCTAATAGATTTACACTTGTTAAGAACTTTAGAGATCATCAATTCTAACCCCTTCATTTTGTGGGTGACAAAAAATTGAGGACCAGAGAGGAAAAATAATTTTCCCTAGAAATTTCTTTTTATATATTTTATAATTAATTTTCTATGCATATGCTGTTTTGCTGCTACCCCCTCCCATTATAATATACCGTAAATTCCTTGAGAGTAAGGACTGTTTTTCTTCTGTGTTTGTATCCCCAATGCTGAGCACACTGTAGGTGCTTAATAAATGCTTATTGAATGAATGAATGAGGAACATACTTTGGAAACCATAAAATGCTATTTAAATGTGAATTATTATCTCAGTGAACGATGCATTGGTGAAGGGAAAGAACGAAGGCTGCAAAACAACTTAGAAGGCTCCCAAAATACTCCATTTAAGTGATAATAAGGGCCTGTTCTAGGAGGCTAGAATTGTTTCTAGGTAGTAGAAAGGAAAAGAAGATATACCGAAGATAGATGATATACAAGAGATACTGTGGATGCAATTTTGCAATGTAATCCAAAATATGAAGAAGATGCCACTTTAAGATAAAAATATGTTGTAGTTAATGCACAAATATGTTTATTCATACAGTTAATCCAATCCAAAAAGCATTTATTGAGTGCTTACTGCATGCCAAGTGTTGGGGATACAAAGACCCAACTACACCTCTAAATTGAAGGAGATGGATGAAGTGACCTCTAAGATCTCTCCCAGCTCCAAATTTATGAAACAATGAAAAATAGATTCTGCCCTCAAGGAACTTACATTCTATTGCTGAATCAATGAATTTAATGGATGCTTATTAAATACCTACTATGTGCTGGGAACTGTTGGATACTATAGGAGACACAAAATAAATATAATATACTGTCCTTGCCCTCGAGGAACTTACCGTCAAACTGAGGGTGGAAGGGATATACTTTATTCCATATTTGTATATATGAGAGTTGGCTGTAGCTTTGATTTGGGGTTTAGGCACCATTGTTCAGACACAAACTTCCCGTGAAGGCAAATTAGAAGGCATATGAGCTAGATCAATAACACTGACTACAACTAATGAGGTAATTTCATTTTTGGAAATTTAGAGCAGAGGAACATGGGCAAAAAATATTCACAGCAGTTCTTTTTGTAGTGGCAAAGCACTACCATCTACGAGTATGTCCATCAGTTGAGGACTGGCTGAGCAAATCATGGTATATGAATGTAGTGGAAAGGGAATATTTCAAAGAAACCTGGGTAGACCTATATGAACTGTTGCAGAGTGAAGTGAGCTGTATCAGGAAAACACTGTGTATAGTAACAAAATAGTAAAGACAAATGGCTTTGAAAGACCTCAGAACTCTGATCAATGCTCTAACAACAATTATAATGATAATGAAAACCAACATTTACGTAGTTCTTACTATGTGCCAGGCACTGTGCTAAGCACTTTACAATCATTATTTCATTTGATCCTGAAAACAATCTTGGATGATAGGTGCTATAACTATCTGCATTTTTTGTTGTTTAATAATCATTTCAGTCATATCCAATTCTTTATGACCCCATTTGGAGTTTTCTTAGCAAAGATACTGGAGTGGTTTGCCATTTCCTTCTCCAGCTCATTTTACAGATGAGGAAACTGAGGCATGCAGGATTAAGTGACTTGCCCACAGCTAAGTGTCTGAGGCAGGATTTGAACTCACAAAGATAAGTCTTCCTGACTCCAGACCTAGCTCTCCATCCACTGCACCACTTACAGATGAGGAAATTGAGGCAAATAGAAGGTAAATGCCATATTTTACCACATAATTGTTGCAGATTTTATGGCAATTTTTTTTTTTTGCAAAAAAGTGTTGCAAACATTATGGGAGGTTTTTTTTTATAATTGTGCCAGTATTACTTAAAAATCATTATTAAACTGGCTTTGATGCAAGATTAGGATGCACGGAATACTCGTAAATATACAGTAAAATTTAATACTGATAATGTATGTGTGTTGAAAATTCTAGGTTCACGGCTAGCATTGCATAAGAGATAAATGCGTATCCATAGGCCAATGGTGAATACATTGCTGCTCTATTTACCTTTAAAGTGGATTGATGAACAGAATTTTACCATTTGACTACTACACGATAAACCGTTATAAACCAATTTTTGGACTGGGAAAAAAAACAGGGTGTGACAATTGTTCATTGAGATATAGTGACTTTGCCAGTGTCACACAGAAAGCCATTAGATTTGGCAATAAGGAGATCTTGATAACTTTGGGGAGAGCTGTTTCAGTTGAATGATGAGGTTAGAAACCAGACTTGAAAGAATTAAGAAGTGAGTGAGAGGAAAGGAAATGAGAGCACCAGAGATATTGAATGACAGCTAGCAGAAATGAATGGATCAAGTGAGGGTTTGTTTTTTTTTTTTTGAGGATAGGGGAGACATAAGCATGTTTATTGGTGGCAGGGAAGCAGCCAATAAAAAGGGAAAAAATGAAGATTAGTGAGATAATGGGAATGATAGAAGTGGCAATCTGCTGAAGAACATGGGATAAAATAGGATAACTGGTGCAAAAAAGAAATGCTACCTCTTCATGTGAGATAAGGATGAAGGAAAAGACAGTATTGGAAGACATCTGAATAATGTTAGATGAGGTGGAGGATGCAAGTGGGAGTTCTCAGTGAATAGCCTCAATTTTTTCAGTTAAATATGAAGCAAGATGATTAGTTGGAAGGGTTGATAAAGGGTGCCATGGGAGGTGTGAGGAAGGATGGAAAGGTTTAGAGAAGCCACCAGAGAGAATTTTTTCTTTTTTTGCTTGAAAATGCATATTTGTTATGAGAGTTTTGTTTTCTGTTTTTTTCCCTTGAGGAGGAAGGGTGGGGAGGTAGAAGAGAGAAAAAAAAATAAATGCTCATTAACTGAAAAAAAATTTTAAATTTTAAAAAGTAGAATACTAAGGAGGATAAAAACAAAGGAATACTAATAATTCACACATTTAAGTGTAATGTACAAAGTATGCTCCCTAAAAGAAGCCTACGAGGAAGATCCTATAATCATTATTATCTTCATTTTAGCAGTGAGGAACCCTGAGCTCTGAAAGGTTAATGACTAGCCTTTGATCACACAGCTAGTACCCATCTGAGGCAAGCTTCAGGCCCAGGTCTTCTGATGTCAAACACTCTCTCTGATACCCCAGGCTGTTTCTCAAGGTCAGGGAAATAAATTAGTGACCTTCTACACACAGGAATTTAGGCCTTGAAAACTGCTGGGCTATGGGAAATTCATAACCTAGGACTTCCTAAATTCTCTTCTGCTGATCTGCCTCATATGAGAAAGCTTTAATAATTTCCCTCTAAAATATGAAATATGAAATTTTATACATATAAACACAACAATTTTGGCATGAAAATACAATAGTTACCTCTATTCTGAGCCCCAAAATTTCTCCAGTGACTTCCTCCCCCCAATTTTTTTCTAAACCAGACCTCTTATTTCATGAATATAGTGGAGAACTCCCAAGTTAGGAAACTCTCTCCACCAAATTCAGATCAATATCTACTCTTCAATTTAGAGTCTGAGAGAGTGGCCTTGGTACTGGAAGGTTACAGAATTTGCCTGGAGTCACAGAGACAGTATGTCTGAGATATGACTTGAATCAAAGTCTTCCTACTTCCAGAAACAGCTCTCCATCACCTACCCCAAGTCACTTCTCCTGATATAGGGGTACCACAATTCCTCCAAAGCCTTTTTATCATGAGGTTATTCTATTGCTCAAGGCTCACCACCACCATCAGCAGCATCATGGGCTCAACAATACATACATATCAAGTCATCTCAGAATGTTCTGTTGCCAAATTTGTTTAGGAAATGCTGCTGTTGTAATTATGTATTCACACAGGGATGCTAATACACTTTTCACCAAAGGAGAGACCTTTGTTGGGTAAGGACACTGGCTTCCCCAACTGCCAAGAGGAAAAAAAGCCATGAAAAGCATGTGTGTAAAAACATTCAGTCTGTTCCTTGGCATGCACAGCAGCCGTCTGGGAGATCAGATGGGAAGAGCAAATGTAGAGGTGTTTGATGCCGCTCAGCTTGCCAGAGTTTTCTTTCCTATCCTTGGTGCCTGTAGACATTATTTGTTCCCCAGGGGATTGCTAACCCAAGGTGACTGAGTTGAAACAGATGTTCCACATGACTAATCAAGGGCACCAAGTGAAACACATCTATGACTTCAGATCCAACCTGAAAAAGAGAGTCGTAACCAAGCTGGGGCAACCAGAGCTTTGCCACAGGGTGAGACAGTACCAACCTTGGGGTATTTTCTCCTCTGTCTCCAAAGTGCTTCCCCTCTTCCCAAAATGTCTTGTCCTTGTGGGGGCAGCCTGGGATTCTTCCTCCTCTGACCCATCCCTGAAAGCAATGGTGAGAGCAGAGGCCTCCTTCATCTTGGATTTCCTTTCAAGTTTCCTCTCCTGCCTCATACCAAGGAAGGAGTCAGAGGGACAGTCCTCAGGGCTTCCTCCTCTGATGCATAGAAGCAGCAGTAGTCAGAGACTCTTTTTCCTCTGTCTTAGCCAGGCAGTGGTATCCCAGGCCACCATATTCCAAATGAACCTGTCCTCTCCCCCTGCCTACCGTCACAACTTGCTCAAGCTCCAGAAATTGTTAGTTACAGCTATGTTGAACACCACAAGTATTTTTTTAGAGGAAGCATGGTTTACATCGTGGACTTCTCCTAGAGAATAAGAATGTATTATTTGCTTGGTGTCCTAGATAATATCCGAGCTAAAGGGATTCACAAAAGAGAAGCTTCTCTCCTGCTACATCAGTAAATATAACTTTGGTTCATGGAATTCTCTTGAGATAGGTTTCTGTTTTAGAAAATAGAATCTGGTAGAACCATATCCCAAGGGACTCAATAACTCATGGTAATGGGATGGAAAGGTTTTCATCTTAATACTGTTGGTCTGAATTTATCACAGCATTAATTACCAGAGAATGAACATAACTTAAATACACAGGGCTCTCTTCAATCAATAGGCTCCCACCTCTGTGCCAACCTCTGGCCCCAGCACAACCCCAGGGAAATGTTATATTTCATTTCAATCCACTGTGCTTAGCATGGGTGTTTCATTGTCTTAACATCTCAGGCCATTAGAGATGCTTTCTGGTTTTCTAGTCTTTTCAGTTTGATGAACAAGAGTGTGATTTGGGGGAAGCTAACCAAGGGGAAGCTATGTTAGACACAACTCCAAAGTGGTGTTAGAAAGAGCCATGGCAAAGATAGTACAGGTAGGAGATGCCCATAACATCATCCTTTCACTCCTATGCTTCCCTCATAATTAGTCCTCTTCCAACCTCTTTCTGCCATTTCCTATATTTTAAGAAATGGTGATGTCATAGTAAGTACATATCTTGTTGGATCAAGGCTTTCCTAATGATTAGCATCTTCCCTCACACCATCACAATTCTGCTTCTCCTCCTTTGGTCTATGGCTACACTGGGAACAAAATGGTACCCAAGATGGGTGGAGAGTGAGAACATCACAAAGAATGGAAGGGCAATCAGACAGATCACTCACTGACTAATGGTCATCATTACTATTACTGTCAAACAATCAATCCACAATTATTTATTAATCATTTACTATGTGCCAGGAGTTACAAAAGCATGCTGAAGTTACAACAGAAGCAGATATTATCTCCTCTTTCAAAGAACTTTTATTCTAATGGGGGAGACAACACATAGAGAAGTGATGGCCAAGAAGTGGCATTTTGGTTTGGAATGGCACAGAGGTGGTGAGTGGAGGTACAGGGTGTAAGTCAACACACTTTAATTATGGTTCCACAACCGGGAAGGTATGAGGGAGAGAGAGGGAAGATGGCCAGAGTGATAAGATTTATGTTTCGCTCCCTGAGATGTGTTATTATTGTTTAGCTCAGGGTGGGGGGAGGAAGATCAAGAAACAACTTAGGTTCATAACCTTGACTCTCCCCTCTCTCATCATCCATATCCAATGAACAGCCAGGTATTGCCAATTCTATCTCGACAACCTCTCCTATATGTATCCCCTTTGTTCCTTTTACCGAGTCAACTTACCTGTCATGAGTCTCATTTCCTCTCTCCTGGACGACTGCAATAGTCTCCTAGGTGATTTCCCTACTTCCAGTCTCTCCTCTCTTTAATCTCTACATGGAACAGCTGACAAAATAACCTTCCTCAGGCACAGGTCTGACCACCCAACTCGCTCTGTTCAAAATCCCTCAGTGATTACCCATTGCCTACAGAATAAAATAAAAGCTAGCTCCCACCAGTCTTATTTTTTAGCCTTATTTCATACTACCCCCTGTCTGTCTTCCAACCAAAGTACATACTCCTTTGTTGAGATGATGCAGTAAGTCCTGACTGGCGATTGGTAACTACCAATGCTGTCAGGGTTACATCTAAGAATGACTGGCCAGAGTCAGAAGGAGCTGCCCAGTGAATGGACCATAACCATCCACTCAAGAGAGACTGAGAGATCTCTCTGTTGAGCTTCTTCCAGAACTTTCTCCTTTGGATTTCCAGCAAGGTGGAAGAATTAGGATGAATAGGAGGTCAAAGAGATTTTTAAGATTTGAATTTAACACAAAGTAAAACTTCCTTACAATAAGAACTATTCAAAAATAAAATTATCAGTTTTAGGATTTAGTGAGTTCCCTCCCTAATTGGCTACCATTAGGAAGTAATTGAATAATGTAGACATAATTCATGAATTCAGTAGCAGTTGGACTACAGAACCCCAACACCTAGCACAGTGACTTGTGTATAATACATGATTAATAAATATTTGCTGAATTAAATTGAGTTGAACAGAAAAAGGACCCTCTCAACACTTGACATGGCATGATTCTAAATACTTAAGCCATGCAAGGAATTGGAGACAAAGAGGGTTCCTATCACTTGAGGAATGGCTGAACAAATTGTGGCATAGGATTGTAATGTGCAGTAAGAAAAGATAAGAGGGAAAGTTTCAGAGAAACAGTGGGAAGACTTGTATGGACTGATACAGAGTATGAAGTGAGCAGAATTAGGAGAACGGGTGATACAGTGACAATATTGTAAAGACAAACAACCTTTTTCTTTTTTATTTTAATTTATTTACTTCATTAAATATTTCCCAATTACATGTAAAAAAAATTTTAACATTCTTTTTTAAATTTTGAGTTCTAAATTCTCTCCCCCCACCTCTCACCAAATTGGTAAGCAATTTTATATCAATTATATATGTGAAGTCATGCTAAATATATTTCTATATTAGCAACACTGCAAAAGAAAACACAGACCAAAAAAAATGAAAGAAAGAAAATAAAAAGGTATGCTTCAATCTGCATAGAGTTCATCAGTTCTCTCTCTGGAGGTGGGTGACATTTTTCATCATGGGTCCTTTGGAATTGTCTTGCATCATTGTCATGATCAAAGTAGCTAAGTCTTTCACAATTCATCATCCTTATAATATTGCTGTTACTATGCACAATGTTCTCCTGGTTCTGCTCACTTCACTTTGCCTGAGTTCATATAAAAAAGACAAACAGATTTGAAAAACTCAAGAACTCTCTTAAATGCAATGAGCCATCATGATTCCAAAAGACCAGAGATGAATGAGAGAGAAAGAGAGAGAGACAAAGAGACAGAGAGAGAGAGAGAGAGAGAGAGAGAGAGAGAGAGAGAGAGAGAGAGAG
>NW_020954567.1:22564552-22575051 GCF_900497805.2 Vombatus ursinus
TTTTTTTTCCTTTTGGGGGAGAATGGGAGGGAAGGAGAAAAAACAAATGCTTGTTAATTGAAATGATAAATTTTAATTTAAAGAAAAAATACTTATTTCTTGGAAAAGTAGAGGCTACAAGAAAAAAATCAAGCAAAGTGTGTAGGAGCAGTGTGTCTTCCTGGAACTTCACATTTAGACAAGGTAGAGTTTGGGGAAGTGATTAAATCTCTTCCAATTAAGCTGATGATTTTCCACATTCCCATAAATATCTCCTCTTTCCCCTGACTCAGAAAGAGATGCAATATGCTGACAGTTTCATTAGCCTCAAATGGGAATGAATGGTCCAGTCAGGCTCCACAGAGTCAAGGTAATATGAAGCAGAGCAGGCAGGCTCTTGCCACTTTCCCAAATTCAGCATCCCCCAAACATGCCACCCTATCCCCCAGGAACATGAAAATGAAGCTACATCTTTTTTGAACATTCTTTTTTTATATAAAATTTTGAGTTTCAAATTTTTCTCCCTCCGTCCCCTGTCTCCTCCCTAAGACAGTAAGCAATTTGTTATAGGTTATATATGTACGATCCTATAAAATATATTTCCATATTAGTCATGTTGTAAAAGAAGAAACAGGCCAAAAAGAAAAACCACAAAAAAAAGTGAAAATAGTATGCTTCAATCTGCGTATAAACTCCATCAGTTCTTTCTCTAAATGTGGATAGCACTTTCCATCATGAGTCTTTTAGACTTCTCTTGGATCATTGTACTGCTGAGAAGAGTTAAGTCAATCACAGTTGATCTTTGCACGATGCTGCTGTTACTGTGTACAATGTTCTCCTGGTTCTGCTCACTTCATTTTGCATCAGTGCATGTAAGTCTTTCCAGGTTTTTCTGAAATCTGCCTCTTTGTCATTTTTATAGAGCAATAGTATCCCATCACGATCATATATCACAACTTGTTCATCCATTCCCCAATTGATGAGCATCCCCTCAATTTCCAATTCTTTGCCGCCACAAAAAGAGCTGCTATAAATATTTTTGTATGAAACTGCATCTTGGCAACCAAAAATATAACTCAGTTTTCCAGCTCCATCCTCAGTCCTGACTCCTCCTTCTATCTCAGATCTATCCCGTGCTTTCCATTTTTACTACCATGTATTTTAAGCTTTCATTATATTTCACCTGGACAATTGCAATAACTTCTAAACCTGATGCCCCATCCCCAAGCTGAACCATCCCATACACCATTGCCATATCAGTCTCCCTAATACACAGCTCTGATCATAGCACTCTACTGATCAAAGATCTTCAATGACGATATGAGAAGACAGACATGCCCTTCCTTAGCAGAAGTTGGGGCTCATGGGTGTGGAATATAATGGTAGACTTTTTTGTCAGTTTTATTGAATTTTTAAAAATTCTTTGCTGTGAGGGGTGGCTTTCTGAGAAAGGGAAGGAGGAGAGATGAAGGGGGAAATCTAAGCAATGTTTTAAAAAAATCAATAGAATCTATTTTTAAAAGAGATTTTCAATGGTTCCCCAGCACCTATCAAATTAAGTTCAACCTCTTTAGCCTGGTAGTCAAGGCTTTATTTGATTATTTAGCAGAAAGAGAGGTTGTTCCTCAAGGATATTCTGTACTTTCTTGACTGTCTTTGCTCACTTGGTTTTCTCCTTCAAAAATACCTTCCCCACCCATTTCTACCTATCAAAAGCTTACCCATCCCTCAGATTCCAACTCCAAACCTCCTTCTCCATGAAGCCTTCTCTGAAGACTGCCCAAACCAAAGTAATTTTTCCTTGCTTTCTGAACTCCCACATAATCTTGATAGTGGAGTGAATAGAGTGTTTGACCTAGAGTCAGGAAGACCTGAGTTCAAATGTGGCCTCATACAGTTACTAGTTATATGACCTTGAGCAAGTCACTTGACCTCTGTTTGCCAAATGCTATTAATATTACCACCTCTCTCATGATCTTTATCACATTCTACACTGTTCTATAGCTACTTGTGTTCATGTCATCTCCCCCACTAGATTATAAGTTTCTTGAGGATAGGGGCTCCATCTTTTTCATATTTGAATCCTTCTTCACATTGCCAAGAAGATTCAAAGGATTTCAGAGCTCATAGGATCCTGGATTTAGAACAAAAATGGACATCAGGGACCATCTAGCCTAACCCAAGCCTGGAAAAGATCCCTTCCTACAGTATCCCTAATAAATGGCCATCTAGCCTGGGAGAGCTCCAGTAAAGGGAAATTCATTGCCTCCACAGTGCTTTACATGGAGCAGGTGTCAAATAAGTGGCTTTTGAATATGTGAATGAATAATAACCACAGCTGACATTTATATGGCACCTTAAGGCTTACAAAACATTTTACATGCATTATCTCATCCAAGCTGTACAATAGCCTTATGCAGCAGAGAATAGAAGTATTATTATCTTGATTTTACAGATGGGAAAATTGAGGCTTAATAGCATTATGTGACTTGTCCAGAGTGTCCCACAGCTCTTAAGTCAAAGTAGGGTCTCAAACCCAGGACTTCCTACCTCCAAGTCAAGTCCAGTGCTCTTTCCATGATACCATACTGCTTTCTTGAATGAATGAATGAATAAAAAATTAAAAGAATAAATCTGAAAGCCAATGAGGGTGTAATTTCAGGAACTCAAGGAAGGACTAAGTTTTATTTCTTTCATTCTAGTTGGGTTTTTTTTTTAATTTCAGGTTAAAACGCAAATTGCCCTCAGAAACTTACTACTGCTCATAGTTCAGTATGAATAAGTTTCATATTCTTTCCAGGAAGTAAATTTGGATGAGGGGATGAGAATATAAGGACACTGAATAACTGCAGGGGGAAAGGTGTACAATAGGTTGGCTAAGACACCAAATTCTAGCTACTTCACAATTTTATTCAGAGCTGGCCCCGTGTCATGGCCTCCTGCTCATTAGGGACTAAAGTCAACCTTTGATTCTTCCAGGCTTCTAGGAAGATTGAAATGTCTAATCAGTGCCAATTGGAGCTGGGATTTAAAACCGACTGTCAAGCTTCATGGGGGCAATAATCCTATGTGTGTCCAGAAATCCTCCCTACAAGAAGCCTGGAGGGCTTAGCCTACTGTCTCCATCCCTGTCTTCTTCTCTCTGTCCTTCAATCTCTTGAGGTATTGCACCACCTTCCTTCTAAATCAGGGTCAGTTGACCTCCACAGAGCAAATCCAGAGGATTTGCTCTGTGTCGCTAGGCCACTAGCCAGGTTGCCTACTGCTAGTTCATTCCCTATGCTAGTAAAAAAAAATCAATCAATAAAAATCTATTAATTGCCTACTATATGCCAGATACAATGCTAGGTGCTGGGCATGCAAAAAGAGGCAAAAGACAGTCCCTGCCCTCAAGGAACTCAGAGCCAGAAATTCAGGTTAGCCTAGGAAAGTGCCCAATACTCTCTAAGCCAAGCCCAACTTCTTCCCCTGGACTTTTACTCAGCAGGCTATTTCTTCGCATTGTCTTTACCTATATAGAATAGTGGAATGAGTCACCTGTGCCCACCCCACTGCACCACACTGCCCATCTCCTCATGGCCCCTTATCTCCCACCTAACAATGGGATGGAAAGACAGAGAACCCAGGCCATGTGGGTCCTGAAGGACAGAACGATAACACTACAAAGTAAGAAGTCAACGTCCCCTCAGCAGTTTTGGAACTAGGCTGTTGGCTCTGCAGAGGTCCTCTTGGGCCACTCTGCCTGAGACTAAACAATGGCTCAGACAAGGGGCATCAGTAGAATGACAGGCTAATACCCATGGCCTTCATTGGTGTTTCTCTTTCAGCTGCAGAAATTAGGGCAAGATAATTTTAGCTCGACGTGTCACACGGTTTTTTTCTCGCTCCTGCTGCCGGGCAGGCTCACATTGAGACAAAAGCTACTTGTGTCCTTCAGCCCGGAGGCATTCACAGCCCTGTGAGAACCCTGCTGCCCCGAGAAGACCCGGCTAGCCATGCAGGACGGAGACACCCCCTCCCCAGGATGGGACGGGTCTCCAGGCCCAGAAGCGGCTCCCTCCTCACTCCAGGAAGCATTTTCTCTCTGAGTATGTTCACAAGCTTTTGACCTCTGAATGCGCAGGGGAGCGCTCTCTGGGCGCAGCATCCGCTTGCAGACTGACAGTTACCATGCGGTATTTCTGAGCAGCACGCAAGCCAAGTCGAGGGGAGGGTGGGGAATTCGAGGGGAAGAATTACTGACAAGAAAACCCTTTCCCTCTGTTTCCTCACGCTCTTCTTGAGATAATGCTTGAGTCAGTGACATTCTCATGCCGCAGTGGGCTCAAGTACACTTTGGGGAATTCTTTTCCCCTTTTGAGTCATCACACCACCCAGGAAGCACAGGGTATACCATCAGTCTACTGAGTCCCATTCCTCAGGCACACAGTTCACTACATTACAGAATAATGTTGTTGTGCTTTGGGCTTTTTTTTGTTGTTGTTGTTGTTTTAAAGAGGGAGACAAAATAGAAATTTTTTAATCAGCAACTGTTAGTGCCCAAATGTATGTTAAAAAAATCAGTCATAGCCTTGGAGTAGGGAGGACCTGAGTTCAAATCTGACCTCAGACACATGACACTTACTAGCTGTGTGATCCTGGGCAAGTTACTTAACCCTAAATGCCTCATTAAAAAAAAAAAAACGAGTCACCTAGAGTTCTAAATGAGAAGGTTCCCCTAAGAGGCCCTACCCCAAAGTCTTATTGAAAGTCTACGGTTCCCTGCTTCTCAAATCTGGAGATGTGATGGTAATACCATCTCTGGCTTCATCCCTCTCTGTCCCTGACTCTGTTTACCTGTTTCTCTCTGTCTCCGTCTTTATTTCTCTCTGTGTCTGCCTGTCTGTCTCTCTCTCTCCCCTCTTTCTTTCTCCTCCTTTGTCTTTCTCTCTTTCCCTCTCTCCATGTGTCTCACTTTCCTCATCTATAAAATGAGGAGAGGAGGGTGGACCAGATAACCTCTAAGATTCCTTCCAGCTCTAAATAAATGATCTTATTAATGAATTAATCTTATTAACTCAATTACTGAGTTTTCTACTCATCATTTCCCTTTTTTCATTTGAATGTCTTTCCCTAGTTTTTCTCAACTACTCCAAGTGTTGGAATAGATGATCCCTAAGGCCCCTTTCAGCCAAAAATCTATAATCCTATCGTTTTCACTGATCCCTCCTCCCTCTTCTCCCTGTCTTTCTCCTTCCTACTCAAGTGGAAAAACCTCAGGGATTCATAATACCCCTCCACACATACACAGACATCACTTTCCTTCCACTCCTTTATTTTTTTGTTCTCCAAAAAACTTGCAGAAGAGGTCACTGAAAAACTAGTCATGAAATTCATGAGAGACTCGTCCCCCGTACACAAACTCCTCCACCTAAAGTCCGTGTCCATGACAAGAAATTCACACTCACTATCACCTACTAGGAAATGAAGGTACTGGGTATCCATTTGGAATGATGGAAGAAAAGCAACTAAGCCAGGGGTGGGGAACCTGTAGCTTCAAGGCTACATATGGCCTTCTAGGTGCTTGGGCACCGCCCTTTGACCAAGCCCAAATTTTACAGAACAAATCCTTTTATTGAGGGAATTTGTTCTACGAAGTTTGGATTCAGTCAAAGGGCCATGCTTGAAGACCTAGAGGGCCACATGTGGCCTCAAGGCCACCAGTTCCCCACCTCTGAACTAAACCATCCATATTCTCTGACCCAGTAATTGCACTATTGGTCATATAGACAGACACAAAGGTTAAATATACACCCAAATATTCATAGCAGTACTTTCTGTGGAGACAAAGAACTAGAAGTGAAGTGGATATCCATCAATACAGGAATGGTTGAAAAAAATCATAGTATATCGGAGCAATGTCGTATTATTGTGCAGTAAGAAATGATGAATGTGAAGAATTCAGACATCTGTCGAAAGATTTTATATTAAGTCACATATTAAACATCTGCTCTATGCCAGGCATTGTGTGTGCTAACTGCCCAGGATACAAAGAAAGCCAAAAGACAGTCCCTGCCCTCTAGGAGCTTACAATTTAAAGGGGAGACACATGTACATTACTATGTACAAGCAAGTCTGTGCAGGATAAATTGGAGGGAATCAACAGAGGGAAGGCGTTAGCGTCAAGGGGGATTGGGAAAGGCTTCTCCCAGAAGGTAGGACTTTAGCTGAGACTTGAAGGAAGCCAGGAGAACTGAGAAAGTGAAGAGAACAGTTTACACCATGATTACCACAATGGAAATGAACAGATCACTCAAGTGAACTTGAACCCTAACCAATGAGAAAAACTAGTAAATCTCCCATAAAAGAGATAATGAAACATACCTCCTCCTTTATAAAATAAAGCTGGGGTTCATCGAGGAGAGAATATCGTTTATGCTATCGGATATGATCTTTGTATTGGATGTTTTTGGTTTTGGGGAGGGGTTGTCCTAAGGGAGGGTTCAACATGGAATGGATGGATGGGAAAAGATTGTGACCTAAACACCAAAGGCCTGAAAACATTTTTAATAAAAAGGATAAAATAAAATGATAAAATTTTAAAACATTTTTAAATTAAAAAAAGCTTTTTGTCATAAGCTCCCTTTGTCATCACTGTGGCCCTTCACATTAGACCACCTTGAGAGTGCAGGGATTGAATCCACAAGCCCCATGGCAGAGTTTTGTGTCTGTCCTAATGTTCCTAGGGAGGGCAATGTGCCCTGTAAGTGTCAGTGACTTGGCTCTCATCTGCTGAGCTGGAACAGAAAGCTCTGACAAACTATCTCTCTCCAAAGAAAGAGGTTACCTTCCTCCCATCAGCAAAAAGGAATAGAACAGAGTCCAGAGAGATAAAAAGCAAACTGCCTCTCTGCTAGTTCTCATTCTTTCCCCTTCTCTGCCCCCCAAATCAACAAAGTTAAATTCCCTCTGGGGGGAAAAAACCTGCTGTTATTGCATTCTTGAAATGCAACCCCAGTGCTGATTTTCCCCACCTCTTCCCCTAAGTACAATTTAGGAGTGGCAGAGGAGAGGGAGCCACCATCACCAAAAGGAAGCAAATGCTTCCATTAAAGAGCAGGATGAAAGTGGGCGGGTGTGGAAGAACTAGGAGTGAAAGCAACAGCTGCAGCTGTGAACACAATGGAGGCAGCATCCCTTTATAGAAAATTCCTGGGTGAGAAAGGTGGACCAATGAGAGGGATGGAACAGAGCCAAGCCCTTCCCGCCACTCCCCTCCCACCCCACCCGGTCCTAATGATTTCACCATAAACTCCAAATGCATTAGGCTGGAAGTGAGCAGGTGATGAGTCAAGAATGATGTCCCCCCCCTTCCCGCCCCCCTCCTCTAAGCCACCACTTGGATCACTTTCCTCTGGTAACGAGACACCATACTGTCTTACAAGTAGGCAGACTAGGTAGCCACCTACATGGGATGATCTGAGTGATCGTACCTCATGCCAACCTCAGCTGCTTGTCATTCTACCACGATAAGGGGATTCCTTTGCTGTTAAAGTCTTTTGGTCTTCAAAAGTCCCCCTTTTAAAATGCAGCCACTAATGGGAAGATTCATAACTTAAATATTTATAAGCTGACACTTCAGGTATCAGTTAACCCTTTAGTTATCAACCGGTACTTCAGTTATCAATTATCAGCTCTCTCTCAGCTGTCAACTCTCAGTCAGCTGAGAGTAAGAATGGTACAGGGCATCAGTATCTGGAGAAAGGGGAAAAGTACCAGTGTGATAGGAGATTTCAAGAAGGTGTTCAGGAGTCAAGTCTAAAGTAACATTGGCCCTGCTCTGGTCCATCTACCTATAACCTGACTTCTCTCCAGTCCCAACCTCCCATCTTCTGAGAGTCAGTACACTTAGCCTCTGATCAACAGCCAAGAATTTGCTGACCCTAGGCCCTAGCTACCCATCAAAACTGTGTTGACCCCATGTGCAAACTGGGATCTCTGCACCTGTGAATGTCACCAAAACAAACAAAAAAAATTTGACTCAGTTTTCCCAGGATTTTTCCCCAAGAATTTTGGATCATCAGAGAGATAGAAATCATTTAGCTAAAGCACCTCTTAATTCTGTGGATCAGGAAAATGAGGTCTGAAGAGACTAAGTGGCTTGTCTAAGGTCCACGTTCTGCTCCCTACAATCCCAATATTTATCACTTGGTTCATGAGGGTTTCTCAGGAAGCTAGTTCCCAGAATTTTCTGTAGTTTCAGAAAAGGATGCCAGGTTCTTTCTCTGAAGCCTCTTTAGGCTAGAAAACCGAAATGTATAACCTCAGCCCTAGCGTCATTGGCATTAGGGCAGATGGAAAGAGACCATGAAAAGAAGTGGTCCTTCCTGTAATGTTTGTTCAAAGACCCCAAACTTAAACTAACACAATTACTGAGCAGTTTTAACCCTCCACAGAACTCAGATCCCACAAGGAGAGTGAGAGGCACCATTCTCTTGGCCACTGGACTCCAGAATCTCCCCCAAAAGCCATTTAAATAAACCATGTGCCATTCCATTTGAATTTTGTCAAGGTTCCCAATTATGTTTCTTTATGCTTAATAATCCGTTATCTTAGGATGCTCCATATCCTCCCCAGCCATGACATAAACTGACTGCTTTAACTAGTTCACAGCCCATAGAAGCCCCCTCCCAGGATGCCAAAATGAAGGGGGGAAAGATTTCCACACTTTCTCTCTGCTTACCCCTCCCCCTACCACAGGCACACTGCAACCCTGCCTCTTACCTCTAGAGACCCACACCAGATTCTCTAATTAGGGTGGTACATAAAATGTCCCAGCTGTGGCATACCATGTGAAGAGTATCTTCAACATCAAAGAGCATCCCTTTCAACATATTTTGCCTCCTTTTAAGTATCTGAATTGTGCAATAAGCAATATTCTTTGAAGTGTTCCAACTGAAGAGCTTTTTTAAACTTTGTTTTATTTTCCTGTCCCTCCATGGTAGCCATGGCGATCTCAAATTCCTTTTTTAAAATGAGCAATTAAAAAGGACTGAAACCTTCAGAGTAAGTTAAATCTCTGGAATGAAAATAACATCTATTTTTATAGTATTTATCTGAACAGTCTGCAGACTTCACCTTATACCACCTTCCTGCAAGGTAAGGAGAGGACAGGGATGGCCCCAAAAGATGAAAACAAACAACTATGTTTAGACCAGTCACTAGTGCAATGGCCATCCCAGGAGATATGGAAGATGATCCCCCACCCCCAGCATGAAAGGAAAATAAGGGTGCCTAACCAGCTGGATTGGGCTTGGTTATTTTTGGCTGAGGCTTTTCGAGATGGATAACTACCGCTGTAGTCTTCCTGCCATCACTAAAGAGGCAACAGCATAGGGGACCCATCAGAGAAGCCCACCTACTTCTCTCCCATTCTGAAACTCCCTGGAGGGAGAGAGAGAGAGAGGAAGGGAAGGAAGCAGTTGGATGTTAAAATTAAAAAGTTGGGGTACCACTTCTTTAGTTGGGGCTTTCAAACAACTCGTTAAAAGGAATATTTCAGTCCATTCAGTTATTTATCTCCTTGTTGGTCAAATTGAGCAGGCATTTGGTTGAACTTGATAGTTCTGACAGGGTCAATTCAAACTATTTTGCACATCCAGACATAATCAAAGTGATTTCTCCCTGGTCACAAAGTGAGCCAATGTCAGAGCTGAAGATAAAACGCAGGCCCTTAGAACAGGCCCACTTCACTTCTCAAAAAAGGTCCCTGCTTTCCCAGATTGCGTGAAGTTGCCAAGCCCTTGGTATAAAAGTTCTGCATCAGAGATTCAGCTTGCAGGTGGAGATGGGTGAAGTCTTTCTCCCATGGCTGTGTTTTCCCCAAAGTTCCTTCCTCCTAATTTCACCCAGTGGCTGCTTCAGCAAAACACCCATCATCCAGTAGAAAAATGAAAAAAATTCCATCCATCTTTGAGATCAGGGGCAGCCAAAGCTGGGCTTACTGAGCACAAAGACTTCCTCTCCCCTGCATTCCCCCATTCATTTCATAGAGTGCCTTTGTTCATAAGAAGGCAAGCTAGGTGGCACCATAGTGCAGAGAGCACCAGGCCCAGAATCAGGGAAGGCCTGAGTTCAAATCTAGCCTCAGACGCTTACTGGCTGTGTAACTCTGGGCAAGTCACTTTAACCTCAGTTTGCCTCAGTTTCCTCATCTGTAAAAAGGGGATAAAAATAGAATCTACCTCGTAGGGTTGTTGTGAGGATCAAATGATATAATAATTGCAAAGTGCTTAGCCCAATGCTGGCATATAGTAAGCACTATATAAATGTTAATTATTATTTTTATAAGTAACCAGATTAATAAATCTCTTTTTAAGAGAAGCAAAGATTTAATCAATATCAAATTGCTTACCTTCTCAAGAAGGGGGTAGGGGAGTGAGAGAGAATATGGAATTCAAAATTAATTTTTTAAGTGTCAGAAAGCCTTTATTTCACACACACACACACACACACACACACACACACACACACACACACAC
>NW_020954567.1:22575061-22625165 GCF_900497805.2 Vombatus ursinus
CACACACACACACACACACACACACACACACACACACACACACACACGCAGATACACACAATGTAAAAGATACAAAGGAGTCACAGGAGCCCCAGATACAGAACTACATAATGAATTCAAGTAGCCTATTAGCTCACCTTGGAAGGGACTGAATATGGGGTTACTATTAGAACAACTCTTTGACATTCTGAGTTCTTTTCTTTTTTTTTTATAGTACTTTATTTTTCCCAATCAAAAGACAATTTTTAGCTCACATTTTTTAAAGTTTGTTTCCCATTTTGGCTCAAATAATCTAGCACTAAAGGGGGGAAAAAAACAGTGGTTAACCCTTGCATTACAGGTCTAGATTTTTTCACATGCTCAAAGGTACAGAAGGAGTTTCTGGTAGACCAGTATAGGTAAGAACTTGACACTAGACAGAAAAGCAAATTCATTGATAGATTTGTTAATAGCTTCCCAAAATGCAGAGAACAAGTAAAGCTATCCCCTCCAAAACAATAGAATGAAGTCTTCGGTTGTGTCTAGTACTGTGTCCAGTATCTGAACTCTGTCCTGGACATTTTCCATTAGTGTGACAAATATCTTTTGAGAAAAGCCACTTTCCCTGTCTCATGCCCAACAAAATGTTAATTATAGTTGGTCAGGAACATTGTTATTTCATTTGATTTGGTCTACATTTCCTTTGTAAAGAGAGTTTTTAACATTCTTTTTTTTAAGAATGTTCAAATTTTTTGCTTACATGTAATTGAGAAAAAACAAAAATTAAATTTAAAAAAAGCTAAGATTTTAGATGGTAAAAGCACAAACAGATCATTAGTGCTACAAAACAAACCTAGTTTGATTAAGCTCCCTGACCCTGATGCTTTATCTATAGGAATGAAACACCCAGCTATTTCAAAACATCCCAACATCTGACGTTGTTTTCACTTTTCATCTGGTTATTTGGATCTTAGTTCAGCTTGAGTCTCCTGTACCACCCTTCGCAAATAAAAAAAGAAAACAACAAATCACCAGGGTCCTTATTTTAAGCTAGTGTTTTCTCAGGTTTACGTTCCAAAGGGCACCGCTTTTGATGATAACATGCTGCAATTTCAGTGACCAGGTACAAGGTCAAACTGTCATCATTGTGTTTGCCTTATAAAAAAAAAAAAGGTTATCTCTCGCATTCCTCCCCACCACTACCACTATTACCACCACATGTGTCCTAACCTGTTGGAAAGCTGGGTTGCGGGGAAAAAAGGCTATAAAGAAAAGACCCCAAGCAGGACCCAAGATTTAGAAGAATCCCAGATTTAGTCAATGCAGTCCAATTCAATTCTACAATATGCAAGGCATTGTGTTAGGCCTTGGAGAAAATGGACTTGTGATCTCACCCACACCAGTCACATATTCATGTCTTTTGTGTCTCCTATCCACACCTTCTTCCCAGGGAGTCTACCCAGAGTGCTCTGGTCCTTTCTCTAGATAGCCCAAGGCTCTATCCTTAGCCCTCTTCTCTTTTCCTTCTATACTAATTATCATCTCTATGCAGATAATTCTCAGATCTATTTATCCGGCCCAGTCATCTGTCTTGACCTCCAGTCTCAAAGTGGCTCATGGAACATACCAACCTGGATGTCCCACAAATATGGTAAACTGAATGTGTCCAAAACTGAACTCATGGTTTTCCTCTCCTGCCCCACTCCACACCTTCCACTCCATCCCCACCATCCCCCACCCTTTTCCATCTCTACCATCACCACCAACAAAGCCCTCTCCTCTTCCCAACTTCCTTATTTCTATGGGGGGGGGGGGCTCATCTCCAGTCATCTTGATCTATGTCTTGCTACTGGACCCAGATGGCTCCAAAGGAGAAAGTGAGACTGGTGACCTTGCACAGTCCTCCCTCACTTAAATCCAATTCACTTGCAAGTCATGACATCATCTTCCTGATTTCATGGACCTCTTTGAGGACGGAGGACAAACAATAATTTTTATTCATCTTCCCAGTCACCCAGGTTCCTAATCCTAGGTATCATTCTCCACTCATCACTCTCCCTCATGCCCCAACCCATCTCCAATCTGTTGCCAAGTCCTGTCAATTTTACCTTCCTCACATCTCATACATGCTCCTTTCTCTCTTCTGACCCTACCATCAGCCTGGTGTAGGCCCTCATCACCTCAAACCTAGACTATTGGAATCACCTACTAGTTGACCTCCCTGACTCAAGTCTCTCCCTACTCCAATCCATCTTCCATTAAGTCAGCAAAGCAATTTTTCTGAAGCACAGCTCTGATTGCACCACTCCCCCTATTCTATAGACTCCAGTGGCTCCCTGTTACCACTAGGATCAAACATAAAACCTTTGTTTGGCTTTTATAGTTCTTCATAACCTGGACCTTCCAGTCTTCTGACACCTTACTCTCCTATACATATCATTCCAGTGACACTGACCTATTTGGTCTTCCCTGTACAAGACGCTCATCCTCCCAACTCCTAGTGTTGTCCCTGAGTTCAAATCTAGTCTCAGACACTTCCTAGCTGTGTGACCCTGAACAAGTCACTTAACCTCTGACTGCCTGACAAAATGGATCTAATGGAGAAGGAAATGGCAAACCACTCCAGTATCTTTGCCAAGAAAACCCTAAATGGGGTCACAAAGAATCAGACACAACTAAAAAACAACTGAACAACAACAAATATCTTTTTTGTACATAGTGGTTTGCATTTTGTCTCGCTCATTAGAGCATGAGCTTCTTGAGAACAGGGACTTTTTTCTGCATTTCTTTGTATCTCCAAGTGCTAAGCTAAGTTCCTGACACATTTTGTTGTTGTTCAGTCATTTTTCAGTCATGTCTGACTCTTTGTGACCCCATTTAGGGTTTTCTTGGCAATGATTCTTGAGTGGTTTGCCATTTCCTTCTCCAGCTCATTTCATAGATGAGGAACTGAAGCAAACAGGGTTAAATGACTTGCCCAGGGTCACACAGCTAGGAAATGTCTGAGACTGAATTTGAACTCAGGTCTTCCTGACTTTAGGCCCAACACTCTACTTTGCCACCTAGCTTTCCCTCCTGACACATAATAGGAGCTTAATATATGCTAGCTGACTCTGACTGACAGGATACCAAAAGAGTTCAGGAATTGTCCATCAATTATGCCTGACTAGTCTGTCTCCTTTTCCCAATGTGACTCAGATGGTATCCCTTATGCTCTTACAAAATTCTTTATTGAAAAGGCAGCTAGGTAGTAGAGTAAAGTGTTGAACTTGAAGTTAGAAAGACCTGAGTTGGAATCCTGCCTCAGATACTTACAAGCTGAGTGACCTTGGACAGGTCACTTAACCTTTGCTTGCCTCAGTTTCTTCATCTGTAAAATGGGGGTAATAAATCAATCACCTACCTCCTAGGTTTGTTTTGAGGATCAAATGAGAACAACTGTAAAGCATTTCACAGCACTACGGGCATGTCTTTAAGCCTTACAATACCAAAGTGTTACCCTAAGGGGGGAAAAGTCCTATATTTGGAGTCAGATAACCTTAGTTTGGTTCCCAAGTCTGCTACTGACTATTCGTGTAACCTTGGGCAAATCACTTAATCTCCCGGGGCCTCAGTTCCTTCATGTACAAAATGAGAGGGTTAGATTAGATGGCCTCTCTTTCAGGTCCCTTTCACCTCTAGATGAATAATCCTGTAAATCACTGGAAGAATATTGATGTTAAGAAAGATGGGCTTTGTTGTAGGGAGAAGTTTAGAATCATTTTTAAAAATTATACAATTTCCACTCACCTCCTATTCAATTTTGGTCCCAGTTGATTGTCCTGTCTATAGGTTCTGCTCATCATGGGATAGAGACACAAAGCATGAATTTATCAAGTGATTGCCATGTGCCAGGCACTGTGCTATGCACGAGGGATTCAAATACCAGCAAGCAGGAAAGTCTCTGCCTTCAAGGAATTTACATTCAAATGGGGGGAGGGAGGGTCAGTATATGTGAACAGTGACATAGTTAAAAAATGGTGGCCAAGAAGTAACATGGAGCCTGGTTCTGGGCAATATAAGGTGAAAGTTCACCTACCAGAACCCCGAGTCCAACCTACAGATCATGGGGGAAAGATGAGACTGATGGCTAGAGTACAGGCAGCATGGTCTAGAAATGCTGGCCAAGAAATGACACAGATATGTCACCCATCCAACTTCATGTCCTAGTCTGTATAGTAGGCATTCTTCATTCACTTGGTTTTTCCTACAGGGAATGACTTGGTCAAATTCTTTTGAGTAATTATGGATCTCATTTAAGAGGCTCTACAATGTTCCAGAGCTTGATGCGGTCAGGACCTCGACCCTCAAAAAGCTTACAGTCTAATGGGGAGATAAGACGTGTTGTTCCCCATATTGGTCCATGATCTCTGACATGGGCACTGTTGAAAGACTAGGGAAGGGTTCAGAAGGTATGTTCAAGGACGTAGCTGTCACCAGCTGCACCCAAGACCCAATTAGTTGCCATCACACTCTGAAGACCAGCAACCAGATTCCCCAGAGCTTCTGCTCTGATGATAAAAAAAAAACAACCTAGCCCTCTTTCACTCTGTTTCCTCCCAACACAATCAGCTCTGTAGCCATAGCATAAGGATTTGTTTAAAGTACAGCAACCCACAACCTTGAACTTTCTCTCTCTCTCCCTCCCTCTTCTTCTTCTTCTTCTTCTTCTTCTTCTTCTTCTTCTTCTTCTTCTTCTTCTTCTTCTTCTTCTCTCTCCCTCTCTCTCTCTCCCTCTCTCTCTCTCCCTCTCTCTTTTTCTCTCCCTCTCCTCCTCTCTCTCCTTTTCTCTCTCTCCTTTCTCTCTCCTTCTCTCTCTCTCTCTCTCTCTCTCTCTCTCTCTCTCTCTCTCTCTCTCACTTACTCTCTCTCTTACTCTTGCTCTCACTCTCTCCTTTCACATGGTCCCAATAAAAAGTCTCAGAGTGGAAGAATGACTGATACCCTTGAGTCAGTCATTCAGTAAACATTTATGAAGCACCTAATATGTGTCAGGCACTGTGCTACAAGCTAGAAATACAAAAAAAGGTGAAAGACAGTCTTTACACTCAAAAATTCACAATATAATACCCTTCCTATGTCTAGTCCAAGACACATTAAAAAAAAAAAACTTGAGAAACTGGAGAGATCAGGGAAGGTTTCATGAAAAATGTGATACCTAAGTTAGACCTTGAAAGGAGAGATTTCAGTAGTTAGAAATGTGGATGGAGCGTCTTCCAGGCATGGAAGTGGGAGGATGTGTAAGCCAGAGTGTGGAAGGCCTTAAATGCCAGGCAAAGAGGTTCATATCTTATTTTAGAGGCAATAGGAAATTCCTCAAGGTTTCTGAGGAGGTTTTCTTTGGACATACCCCAGATATGGGAGATAGTATCTTTCTCTACCACTGCAGTCAATGTTTGCTAGGCCTTTGGGATATCTGATTCCCCCCTGTGTGACTGCCCCTTCTCCCTTACCTTGTACCATCCCCAGGACCTCACTGGGGCAACCATTTCCCAGGGGCTGACCTCTCTCCAACACTGAACCCCTACCTCTACCTTCTATCTCCCACTTCTTCCCAGGGATTTGGGCTGTTCTCCGTGGAGCAGAGGTGTCAAACATGACCCCAGACACTCCCTTGTACAGGAACCAGACTAAAATATAATTGGGAATACTTCACCAAAAAATACAATAAAACATAGGTTACAGTAATTTGTGATTTTCTAAGTCAATATGCAGCCCACAGGGATCCTTATGTACTATTTATTGGCCCTAGTTCTAGTTGAGTTTGATACCACTGCACTCAAACAGGCCCCTGACTCACCTACCTCTGGCTAAGGAAAATGGCATGAGTCCAGGGCTCACAAAAAAGCCAAGGGAAGTGTGATAAAATTGATATCTGGTGCCTGCTGGCCAAAACGGGGTCCTGAGACCTTCCTGCACCCCAAATGAGCTTTTCCTATCCAAACCTCCTCTACCTGGGCTTGCCCAGCAATACTGTCCCAGGGTCTCTTCCCATAGGACTGACCTTGAGTCCTACCTCCAGAGTTCCTATTTATGACAATAACAAATAGCTAGCATTTATATAATCCTTTAAGGTTTGCAAAGCATTTTACAAATATTTTATTTTATCCTCACAATAGTCCTAGGAGGTAGATGCTATTATTATCCTTGTTTTATAGATGAGGATACTGAGGCAAACAGATTAAGTGACTTGACCAAAGTCACACAGCTAGTAAATGTCTGAGGCCAGATTTGAACTCAGATCTTCCTGACTCCAGGTCCAGTGCTCTGTCCACTGTGCCCTCATTCTGAAAATAGAAAAATTGAAGGACACCAAACTGACAAGTTGGAGCATGGGCATTTTATCCCAAGGTTCCCCTGTTTTCTATTTACATAGAAGGAGAGACTATTTTTTAAAAAAGCAAAAGAAACAGTTTTTCATTACATAGGGAACAGGAGAATGATAACTTGTATGTAGAAGATTCATTTCTACTTTTCTTTCTACTATGATACTTCTGACAAACCAAAAAGATTTTTAAAAAGCAAAAACAAAAAGAGCAGAATCTACCGATCACTGCCTACCAGACCAGAGAAAATCGGCTCGCTAGTTTATTTTGACTGATGAGCCCACACTAGGAATCTGCCTCGAATGAACACAAGAATATGCTACTTGGAAAATGGAAATATAGTGGCAGAAAGCTGGGCTTAGAGTCAGAAAGACCTGGGTTCAGATTCTACTTCTGAAGAAGTATTTGAAGAAGTATCTGAAGAAGAATTCACGTACAGGATGTGTAACCCTGGATAAATCGTTTTACTTCTCAGTACTCTGGGTCGAAATCGTCAAACATGAGGTTGCACCATTCCCACGTGTGGCCTGGTTTAGTGGCCCCATTTCTATTTGAGTTTATCTAGCCCAACACTCTAAGACACAGAAGGTGACTACTTGTATTGGAAAAGGAAATCCCTCACTGTGAATTCCCGACACCAATAAAATTACAGGTCTGGACAAAAAAGAAAAGAAAGAAAATGGAAGTATAATGAGGTTCTCTGCTGTGATTGATATCTTTTTTGCTAGGATTGTGGTAGGAAATTTAAGTGCTAATGGGTAAATGGATTCCCAGCCAACCATTTAGCTCAATACTTCTCTAGTATTTAATCACCATAATTTCTTGGAACCTTTAAAAATGACCTTAGATGAGAAAATGGTGGAGGTCAGCCACATACTTAAAAGGGTGCTAGGCTTCCTCCCAAAAGTACATGCCACCACATACACATTACTTAGGTGAATAGATACAGAAGTAAAAGAAAAGGGAACTGGATATAAATGATGTCTGGAAAATTCATGCCTGATGATTATGTGCTTTGAGAATAGAAATATAAATATAGGCTAGAGAGACAGACAGATGAGCCCACATGGCACACACATCAAGGAAATAAACTCTTGGTCTTAAAAAACCATTTTTAAAAGTGTTAATTCGTGTGTTTAAAGCCAGAACTTCTTTTTGGTGGTGGCGGGGGAAGGGGATTAAAGACCTTAGTCCAGTCATTTAAACCCCCCTGGGTTTCACTTTTCCAAATTAATAAAGGGGAGGCAAGGTGGACTGGTTAGTCCCTAAGATCTCTTTTCAGGTCTAACAGTCCAGGATTTCACATCTTGAACCTGAATTGTTGATAAAGGTGACAATGACTCGTGTCTGTGAAATCCCAGCTGTGTGTGACATCAGCCTAACCCCTTCATCTGAGCTTCATTTTCCCCTTCTATGACTGATCCTTTCTAGTTTTCAATGTATGATCCTACTGGGATGATTTTTATGAACAGATGTAGGGAGAAGTGAGTGGAACCAGGTAATTTCAAAACACTTGAGAACTCTGGTCAATGTAAATACCAGGCACTATTCTAGAGGACCCATGATGAAACAGGCTACCTACTCATGATAGAGAGGTGATAGATTCAGGCTGATGAGTAGCCATGTGTGAGTATATATGTGTGTATACATACATATATGTGTGTGTTTATATACATGCATATATGCATGTACACATAGATAGATGGATAGAGAGAGAGAGAGAGAGATAGATAGATAGATAGATAGATAGATAGATAGATAGTAGCTAGGTGGCACAGTAGAGTGCCAGGGCTGCAGTCAAGAAGACTCATCTTCCTCATTTCAAATCTGGCCTCAGACACTTCCTAACTCTGTGACCCTGGGCAAGTCACTTAACCCTGCTTGCCTCAATTTCCTCACCTGTAAAATGAGTTGGAGAAGGAAATGGCAAACCACTCCAGTATCTTTGCCAAGAAAACCCAAAAATGGGGTCACGGAGAGTAGACAGGCCTGAACAAACCAAACATTGTGAACAACAAACAGGACTGAACAACTGAGTATGAAAAGGCCAGAAAGACTTTCCTCATCTGCAACATGAGCAGGAGAAAGAAAGGGCAAAACACTCCAGTATATTTGCCAAGATGGGGTCACAAAGAGTCAGACTCAACTGAAAAATGATTCGACAACAACAGTACACACACATACAATCAATGTGGGAATTTGTTTTGCTTGACTAAGCATATTTCTCAGAAAGATTTTTTTTTTCCCCAATGGGGAGAGGGAAATGTAAGGGAGAGGCAATAAATATTTCTTTATTAAAAAAAAAATCTATGATTCTCTAATTCACAGTCACCCTTCTCTCCTTGAATACCATCCGCAGAAATGGGTAGCACAATGAATTAGTGGGGGCTACCAGCCAATCTGACTCCCAGATGAGATTTTTCGAGTCTCCCCCACCCCCAGCGCCTCCTCCAACAACATCAAGCAGCTCTAGTCCTAGAATCTGTTTAGTGGGGTATTCTCTCCCCCCTCCCCCAGCTGTCTGGTTACTCCTAATTCTTGGCAAAAATGTGAAAAAGTCTCATTTTTTTTTCTTAGGAAAGTCATAGCCATGCTTAGAATTAAAGTGATTTTATACAATTTTGCATTAGCAGTTACTGACTATCTCTGTTACATAAAAATTCATTGTTCTATGAAAATGTGGATTATTCTGTATTTTTAATGGCTTAAAAAACAAAGGGCTGCCGTAAGATTCATTGTCCTCTCTGCTTTCATAAGTTGAACATGGATAAAGGTCCATTAACACACTGGTTAGTAATTTTTGCATATTAAAGTATTATAGATTCAGATTTAATACTATTTTCAGCTTTTGTTGAATGAATATTTAATTCAGAAACCTATGAAATAATAGGCAATTATAGCTCTACCAGAACACATATTGACATGCAGTTTAAAAGCCCACAAAAGGTTCCTTGTGCTTTCAGGGAGTTTATAATTTAAACACAATGAACGTTTCTGAGCTTGCCAATCAAACGCTCATCTGTAGCAAGGGTGCATGAGAAGATCACACTTCCCCAGTGCGCGTAGGCCAAGGAGAGACTAAAAATAACCCGGCCTAGGTTTGGCAGACCTTGCTTAGGCAAACGTCCTGCTAGAAAAGGGAACCAACAGCTGAAAAAAAGAAAGCGAAGGAAAAAATGTTTCCTGACCTTGGAAGTCAGGGTCAAAGGAATCCAGAATAATTAGGAAGAATCCAAGCACAGTAATGAGATTGGGAGAAAATGGGTTTGTTTTTTTTCCTGCTTCTTCCCTTTTTGTTTCTCTTTTCTTGCCCCAAATGGGAGAGAGAGTGTCTGCAGGAATGATAAGCGTGTAAACCAACTCTTTCATAGTTGTAAAAGTTTCTGGTACTGACCTACTCCTGTCTTCTGGAAAAAGGCAATAGGAGGGAGGGAGGCTCCCCAACCTTCCAAACTGGGAAGGTTGGAAATGGGGTAGGGGGAGCAGGGGTGCAAGGCCTGGATGATCCTCACAGACAGTCAGACAGGGTTATCCAAGAGAACATCTCAAGGCCTCCTGAAAAGGATTATCTTCAGCTTTGTTCCTGATTTTGTTTTCTTTTACTCTTTCAACCTTGATGCTTCAGTAAAGCTTTTTTATCCTGGTCTGTCTCAGTTGAATTCAAGAAAGGAGGGTTTGCCAGGACAGGTGCTAGGGAGAGGGAAAGGTCTAAACCTATTCAAGGCTTTAGGATGCTGGGAGTGGGATTTGGTGGCAGAAAACTTCTCCCAACTCCTAGGGACATTTCTTCATAGGTTTAACCTTTCCTTTTGGGGATCTTTTTCCCAGAGTCTTAATTAGGAATATTTTACCTGAGACTAAAACAATTGAGCTAGAAGGCCTGGGAGAGGTTTGGGAAGGAGGAAGCAGCCCAAAGGCCCTTCTGACCACTGGACAGGAGAACCCTCACCCCAGAGATTGGGAGGAAAGGTAGGCCATGCAAGAGTGGTTTCATGGTTACAAGATCTTTGTGGGTGAGTGTGGAGCCAGGGGGTGGTAATAGAGCATGTCGGCGCTGGAAGCAGAGAACTATGTGGTGATGAAAAATCAGTTACTCCAGAGAAGAAGTGCATTTCCATCCAAGCCCTGGCTGGCCCTTCCCCCATATCAACATACTGGGACAAAGCCCCATTTGCCATGTGCTAGTTATGGCTTTCCTTTCTCACTGTCAATGTCCTATTTCTTAAAAGGCAAAGCACAGACCTAGTCTTGAAGCCTGGTTCTACCATTAGCTATGTGGACTTGGCAAATCAGTTCTTCCATCAGTTTCATGCCTTTTAAAATAAAGACAGATACTCAAACTGGTAATTCATTGGGTTATTGTAAATGTGGCTCTCTCTCTGTCTGTGTCTCTCTCTGTTTCTCTCCCTCTGTCTCTGTCTCTCTCCCTCTGTCTCTGACTCTCTGTCTCTGTCTCCCTCTGTCTCTGTCTCTCCTCTTTCCTCTTCTCTCTGTCTCTGTCCCTGTCTCTATCTCCCTCTGTCTCTGTCTCTGACTCTGTCTCTCCTTTTTCCTCTTCTCTCTCTCTGTCTGTCTCTCTTTCCTCTTTCCTTTTCTCTCTGTCTCTGTCTCTCTCTCTGTCTGTCTCTCTGTCTCTGCATGTGTGTCTCTCTCTCTGTCTCTCTGTCTTTCTGTCTGTCTGTCTGTCTCTCTCCATCTCTCTCTGTTTCTCTGTGTCTCTGTGCCTCTCTGTCTCTCCCTCTCCCTCTCCTTCTGTGTGTGGGTGTGTGTGTGTCTCTTTCTCCCAATGGCTACTCACACCGGCAGCTTGGGCTCCCAGAGGGTGGCTCACTGCAGCTCCCCCCAGGGCTCTATGGATAAACCTGAAGGGATCCCCCATGTAGTGTGTTCCCCTGTATCAGGTAATCAGTTGACATCAATTAGCTTTTACAGAGAGATATTTACTTAGAAGGAATAGCAAGAATAGTAGTTACAAAACAATCCCTCAGAGCAGAGAATACATTCTCCCCTTGTACACACACAAAAGGTGCCTGAGGGTTCATATTTAAAGTACAAAGGTACTTTTTGGGGGATGCATGTAGAGCACACATTATAGCTTAGGATACCTCATGACTCCTGGCCCTTCACATCCTTTTCTTTCTTCAGAGAATCTCCACTGAGTTGGCTTGGGGTGAGGCATTTGTGATGGATGAGTCACTCCCTTGCTCAGCTGGGCTGCCTCCTTACAGGGTGAGATTATCTCAGCTGATGGGTCAGTCTACTGCTGGTTGGGTCAAGAGGGTCACTCAGCTGCTACACTGGCTCCTCACTGGACTTGGCATCAGCTGCTGTTAGAACCTCTGATGGCTTTGATGAATTTCTTGGTCTCACGGGTCACTATGCTCTCCCATTTCAGGACTCTCATTCACCTATAATCAGGAAAGAGTGAATATAAGAGAAACATTGGCACCATGCACTTAGGGATACTGAGCAATGGGGGGGGGGGGGCGCCACGAGGGAATGGCCAGCTTCTCTCCCCAACTTTAGGGCTTACAGCAGTCTTTCTCACTTATGTCAAAAGATCTGAGAAAGGAGTATGCAAATTCTTTTGTAATAATATAATAATAGCTAACATTTATATAGCGCTTACTATGTGCTTTACAAATATTATCTCATTTGACCCTCACAGCACTGCTGGGAGATAGGTGCTGTTATTATCCCATTTTACAGATGAGGAAACAGAGGCAAACAGAGATTAAGGAGCTTACCCAAAGTCAAACAGCTCAGATTTGACTAACACAAATCGTTATCATCTTTATTATTAAAAGTTGTGGAATTGTGGACTTTCAGAACTCTTCATCACCTCATAGTACCAGACCCTAGTCTCTAATGGCCAGAAGGAGCACCCTCCCCCCAAGCCTCTAGGAGTTGGATGGGAGCCATGCAGGGAATATTGTGCATGCTCTGTATAATATGTCTAACATGCTGTCAGGACTGAGCCCTTCTGACCCATCGATTATGTAACGAAAAGCACTTCCAACCTTCCTGTGGTGATCACGAGCTACACATTCTATCAGGGAAAATAAACTTATTCACACTAGATGTTATGGACTTCATCTGTTACATTTTCTGGGGACTATATTAAAAGATGGCAATAGAAAAGGCAGCTTTTAACCCAAAGGAATGACCCACTAGTGGTAAATTACCAATGCTGAGAAGCTCCTTACTACAGCAATACTTTTGGGTAGGATAGCCAGATTACACCAGTAGAAGACCACATTCATTAGCCTGAGTTAACCCTATTTAGGGGCAGCCAGGTGATGCAGTGAATAGAGCACCAAGCCTAGAGTCAGGAAGATCTGAGTTCAGATCTGACCTTAGACCCTAGCTGTATGACTCTGGCCAAGTCACTTAACCTCTTTTTGCCTTAATCTACTGGAAAAGCAAATAGCAAACCACTCCAGTATCTTTGTTATTAAAACCCCATGGACTTTGGCATAGTCAGGCATGACTGAACAACAACAACCCTATTTAACAGAAAAAGTATGTATTTCTCTCTATGTATGTCCCAGTTTGCAGAGAAGGCACCAACAGAATTCAGAAAGAATCACCAGGGGCAGCTAGGTGGCACAGTGGATAGAGCACCAGCCCTGAAGTCAGGAGGACCTGAGTTCAAATCTGGACTCAGACCAAACACTTGACACTTACTAGCTGTGTGACCCTGGGCTAGTCACTTAACCCCAATTGCCTAAAAAAAAAAAGAATCACCAGCACTACCCCACACTGATCTAAAAATCTTTTTTTTCTCCCAGCTAATATTAATAAACATTTATGTAGTACTTACTATGTAGTAGGCAGTGTGCTAAGCACTTTACAAGTATTATCTCATTAAATCCTCACAATGACCCTGCGGTGCTATTATTATCATCATTCCCATTTTACAGATGAGGAAATTAAGGCAAACAAAGGTTAAGTGAAACTCTTTATCATGCCCCTACATTGAGTATCTTTTCCACCTCTCAGTTTCTCAGCTTCCTCTTATGTGCCTTCCCTCATTAGAGTGTAAACTCTCCACAACGGTTTTTATTTGTTTTTATAATCCTACCACTTAGCACAGTGCCTGGCACTTAGTAGGCACTTAATAAATTTGGGGACAGTTAAATAGTGAAGTGGATGGATCACCAAGTCTGAAGTCAGGAAGACTCATTTTTCTGAGTTCCAATCTCACCTTACTAGCTTACTAGCTGCATGACCCTGGGCAAGTCACTTAACTCTGTTTGTCTCAGTTTCCTCATCTGTAATATGAGATGGAGAAGGCAAACTACTCCAATATCTTTTCCAAGAAAATCCCAAACGGAGCCACAAAGAGTCTGACCCAGCTGAAACAACTGAACAACAACAACAAAAATGCTTATCGACTGACTGAATGACAGGAAAATATTGTCCAAGGAAGAGAGTTTTGGTTTGCAATTCAAAGGTGAGTTGACCTTTGGGCAGTCAATTGTCACTCCTTTTCCAGAAGCAACGTAATTTTGATTGGATTACTGCTCCCAGAGCAGGAAGGAGAAAATCAATTGATTGTTCAATAGACATAGAAACAAACCACAGCCAGGCACTGTACTAATGCTGGAGATAAAAAAAAAAGCAAAAAAACAGTCCCTGCTTTCAAGGAGCTTGCAGTCTAATGGGGGAGACAACATGTACAAATAAGCCAAATACAGGACAAATAGGAAATAATTCCGGGGGAAGGCATTAGAATTAAGAGGGGTCAGGGATTGCTGTTTGTCCTGCGTTCTGGAAGAAGACCAATGACATCATGAGGGTATGTCTTGACTTGCAAGTGAATTGGATTTAAGTGAGGCAGAGGTGTGTAGTCGTCAGCTCTGCTCTCTCCTCAAGGGTCATTGGAGTCCAGTGGCAAGACAGGTCAAAACAACTGGTGATGGCCCAGGGTGCAATGGGAGACCTTGGCTTTTTTAAGCTAAGGTCTTTCCCAGGTCTAAGAGGGGTCAGGGAAGGCTTCCGGCAAAAGATGGGATCTTAGCTGAGATTTAAAGGAAGCCAGAAAGGGTATGAAGTATGCACAAAGCAACAGGCAAGACAGGAACAAGCCCTCTCACTCTGCACCCTTTTATTACTCCCAGATCCATTAAATGCTCACAAGGTAATGCCTTCTCTTTTCACTCTCCCAACATAGACAGTTTTAAGGTCACCTGTGTCTGGATGTCAGACCTGTAGAGTCCTACCAAGAATTAGCAGAAACTTCTGAAGAGCTCAGATAGAATTGATGACCATCCATGGTCTTTAGCTCAAAAAGCTTGGTTGTCTGGGGCATCTTAAATTTCCCCTTTGCTGCTTTTCGGTTGTCTTGGAAACAGGTTGGCTAAGATTCCATTTCTGGCTACCTTTTGTTTTGCCCTGAGCCTAAGCACAGCCCATCCATCTGCGCCCCCAGATGACAGGAGGTTGCACAAAGTCTGGCTATGGTAAAAAGTTTTTGTCAGAATTTCCAGGAAGCTAGCAAAGGTGAGAAAATCTCTGTGAAAGGTCAATGCTGAATGCATTGCTATTGGCATGAGTTGATGGAGGTTAAAAATAAGGTTCTTCTGCTTAATATATTAAATAACAGTCTTAATAATTTCTTTCTAAAAGTGTCTTAGCAGGAAATGGTCACTGACTATAGATATAACAAGAGAAATGGCAGGGATGTGCTGGAGCCTGCTTGAACCACCTCAAAAGAGCTTATTGTTAAATTTCAGAGTGAGCGTTTTTATACCTCAAAAATTGGCAAACACAAATCAGGGGTTGATTTATTGTTTTGTTGATTTCTAGACTTTTAAAAGTGATAGAGAAAATATTAATAATGCAGATTAAACTTAAAAGCATGTTATATGTTTTTTTTCAGAGATTTGGTTGTTAAATATTTACCAACACACCACTGGGAATTGGCAATCTAACTATTATTTAGTTGTTTGGTTCATGCAAGCAGGATTAAATTAACTAGACCATGCCATTTCTGTACTCCTTTTTGTGCTGGGGGAACAGAGATTCCAAGTGTGTTATGCTGTTTGTGAATATGGGTTCTGGACCCAGAAAGCCTAATGGCTCCTCATTTGACACACATAAGCTATCAGGATCTTGGTTCCCAGGAGGACTCAGGTTTGAATGTCTCTCATTTATTGAATTAGGAATTATTGAAATGTCAAAGCATGAAGTTTTGAAGTCCACTGACACTTTTTTAATGGAAATGCCATATGTCTCCATCAATCCCAATGACATACTTGGTAGTTGGCTGGGTGCCGGTGGGTATCTTGACTATGAGACAAAAGCAAGACCATCTCTTTGCTCAAACTCAAATCCAAAGTAGAAGTAGTATCAAGAGTGCTGGTTGTATTAATCAGGACACTTGGATTTGAATTCTAGCTCTGGTGTTGACTAGCTATATGGCCTTGGACAAGCTATTTAATCTCTCCTGGTCTCATTTTCATCATCTATAAAATAGCAATCACAAGATACCCTTGAACAACCAAGTTCTCCCTAGCTCAGATGATGCATTGAAGAAAGCACAGGCAATAGAGACAACAAGGTATTAATAGATACCTATGCCATGTTACCCCTTTATGAGATGTGAAAAGTTGTCCAATAAAACTGATGGAATTAAAAGGCAGTGAAACCATTGGCTAGCCAAGAATCTCTGATGTCCCTTTAAAAGGTAGAATTTACAATCAAAACTAGATGAGTGTTGATGCAGGGGGCAACTTTGAGGAACATGAATCTCTGTAAGTTGAGAAGAGAGCCAGCCCTGGTCATTGGGAATTGATGTGCAGAGAGGTTTAGGTTGCTCTGCCCAGCAGAGCAACTTGCCAGTCAGAAACATTGTATCCATAGGGAGCAACGTGAGACCATCATGGCCCTGCAGTGCCAGATGTGAGTTGTCTCGGCCATAGAATGTTCCCTAAGTGTGTACCAATCAACTACTATATTCTATGTGTTGTTCAGTCATTCAGTTATATCCAATTCTTTGTGACCCTCTGGACTATCTGTTGGGTTTTCTTGGTAAAGATACTAGAGTGGACTGCTATCTCCTTTTCTAGTGGATTAAGGCAAATAGAAGTTAAGTGACTTGCCCAGGGTCACACAGCTAGTAAGTGTCTGATGCTGGATTTGAACTCAGGTATTCCTGACTCTTGGTCCAGTGCTCTATCCACTGAGCCACCCATGAACACTAATGTAATGTATATTTGTAGGAAAGCACACCTAGGTTTATTTCGTAGGAGGATATTTTATTATTGTTCTTACAATGTTATCTTAGTAAATGCTTTTACTTTGAGCTAATTATGTCTACTGGATGACTATTAATGTTAAGTACATTAATACGGACTTGTAAACTATATTTTTACAAGTACAGACCCAAACTGAAAAAAGCAAGTCCAAATTGGAGGAACTTCTAGCAAGAATACTACAACCACATATAAATCTAAGTTATTATATAAACCTCATATTTCTTTCAACACTTTACCCTATAGAAGTGCAGACAGCAGACTATTTCATGTGCTATCATTTCTGTCCTTTGTGTCATGCAGTTATAATACAGTAAATCCTCTACTAATGTTTTGGAATTCTCTTGTTAACCAGAGACTTTGAAGTTCTACAACCTTTTATTTCAATTCTTGTAGTGCATCACCAGCATTACAAAAAATGAGAGTGCCTTCTTTGATTAGGGCATTGTGCTCAGTACTAAGGACAGCTCATTTAATATGACAGCTCAATTTCTGTACCTCTGAAGTCCTTGGACACACGTTTCTTCATTCTCACCCATTTTCTTCCCTACCAGTGCTGCTGCTCCACCCTCCAAACTGGACTTGCAGAGAAAAGTTCCCAGGAAGAACCAAGCCACCCTGAGAGCATGCTACTTTATCCCATTTTCTTCCCTGCTACCTCATACAATACATACAATACACCCAACATCATGCAATCATATAAATAAAAGTGTATGGATAGCAATGTGCACGTTCAAGGAGCAATGAAAAATCTAGGACATCTAGAATCTGAACAGGGGAAAATGGGAAGTAAGTTTGGAGAGGCAGATAAAGACCAGACTGTGGAAAACCTCTGAATGCCCAGGCTAAGGAATTTGATTATCCTATAGGTAAGGGGGATTTGTTGAGGTTTTTGAGGAAGGAGAGGAAGGGAATGTATGCAAAGTGATGTTTTCAGATTGGCATGAGACCCATGTATAAGATGGATTGGAAGAGGAAATAGATATGATTGTTGGTTGGAGAAGTTCCCAGAACTTTGATTCTTATGAGACTGTAATATGGGATGATCGAATTATAATGCATATGATGGATGGAGATGGATGGCAATGATTGTGTCTGGTGAGGGAACAGGCACAGCAATGGTGCAGGCTTTTGTATGCTGAGGAGAGCTGAGAAGAGAGAGGAAATATGTAGTTGTGACTAAGAGTAGTGAAGACATATGTACACCTTCAAAGGCAGCTGGCAGCACAATGAATACAGCGCTGGACCTGGAGTGAGTTTAAATCTGGCTTCAGACACCTCCATTGCTAGGAGATCCTGGCAAATCACTTAACTTCTCTTTGCCTCAGTTTTCTCAAATGTAAAAAAAACTGTTAAAACTGTTTTTAAAAAATTTCCTCAGAAAGTTGCTTTAAGGATCAAATGAGACACTATTTATAAAAGACAAGAACAACAATACTTAGCACTGTGCTTTGCACAGAGTAGGTACTATATAAATTCTTATTACTTCACCTCAGCCACATACTGGACCGGTCATAACCTTGATCTGACCATCACTTACCTGACAAAAGTGCTTTGAAATTCCTCTATGTGGTCATAAGCTCCTGTCTTTCTATTTTTCCCTGTGCCATTCACACTTCCCAAAGGTATTCTTCATCCTCACCATGACCTCCAGTCACACCACACCTCCATGCTCTTCCAGGCCATCACTGATGCTCTGGCTTCACTTTCTTGCTATATCTTGACTGTAAAGGTAACCAGTTCAAATATACCCTGTCCTCAATGCTCGAATCTCTTGACCCTTTGACCTATTTCCATTCATACCTAGCCAATCCAAACTCCTGGATTATCCCCACCATCCACATTATCTGCTTCTACTCAGTTCTCAGCCTCTTACAATCTGACATCCCCCATCATTCAACCAAAATTATTCATTACATTCTTAACATATAATTTATTAACTTCCAAATCCATTGGCCTTATTTCTATCTTCATCTTTCTTGAATATTCCCTGCAATATTTGATACTGTCGATCACCTTGGACGTTTGTTCCCCAGGTTTTTGTGACAGACAATGCTCTCTCCTGGTTCTCCTCTTATCTTACTGCCACTCACTCCTTAGCATCATTTGCTGACTCATCATCTTTTTTCTACCCTCTATGCTTGGGTGTGTCCCAAGGCTCTGTGCTGGGCCCTTTTCTTTCTCTTAATGATCTAATTAGCTCCCACAGATTCAACTTTCATCTCTATGAAGAGAGACAGAGTTCTAGGCATAGAAGATGGCTAGTGAAAGTGGACAGAGTTGGGAGAGGAAGTGTCTTGTGAAAGGAACAACAAGGAGGCCAATGTCAGTAGACTGGACAGTAAGCAGGGGTAAGAAAGATATAGGAAGACTAGAAAGGTAGGAAGGGGCCCGATTATAAAGGACTTTGAATACCAAACAGACAATTTTATTTTTGATCATGGAGGTAGTAGGAAGCAAATGTAGGGATTTATTTAGGAGGGAAATGACATGTGAAACTTGTGCTTTAGGAAGATCAATTTGACAGCTGAGCAGAGGATGGACTAGAGGGGAGACAGATAAGACAGGGAGACCCAGCAGCAGGCTACTGGAATAGTCCAAGTGTAAGATGATGAAGGCCTGCACAAGGTTAGTAACAGAGTCAGAGGAGAGAAAGGGACAAATATGAAAGATGTGGCAAAGGTAGATTCAGCAGGAGTTGACAACAGATTGGATATGAGGGGGTGGAGGGAATGGGGGGAGAGTAAGGAACTGAACACTTTCCAGGAGGAGTTGGAACTTTCCAGTTCCTATCTTTCCAGTCTTCTTACATCTTACTCACCGCCACATACTCTCCAATCCAGTGACTCCTTACTGTTCCTTGCACAAGACACTTCCTCTACCAACTCTGTCCATTTTCAGTTGCTGTCTTCTATGCCTAGAACACTCTCCCTCTTCATAGAGATGAAAGCTAATTAGATTACTAAGAAAGAAGAGGGCCCAGAACAAAAACCCTGTGGCATACTCATGCATAGAGGCTAGTAGCTGTCTTATCTCCCTAGAACTCTCTCCCTCTTCATCAGAGATGAAAGTTGAATCCATGAGAGCAAATTAAGATTAATTAGGCTATGAGCCAAGGTGATTGGTGATGACCTTAACAGTAATAAGGTAACCCTGCCCCTTCCCCCACCCCTGTCCAGGGTCCTCATCACCTCACACCTGCGCAATTATCCTCCACAAGCTGCCAGATTCACATTCCTGAAACACAGTTCTGATCTTCTCAGTCTGGAGCTTACAAAGTTCCAGAGCTGCCCTCTCACTTCTAGAACAAATACAAACCCACCTCTTTGGTTTCTAAAGCTTTTCCCAAATGAATTCCACCCCACTTTATGGCCCATTACTCTTCTTAATGTATTCTGCATTACCACAAAGTAGACTTCTTTCTGTTCCCCATACACAACACTAGGGAGGCACTACCTCTTCCAAAGCAGATCAACAATTGCTTTATAATTTACAACCTTAGACAGCTGCCTGGGGCATTGAGCAGTTAAGTGATTTGCCCAGAGACAAAGGCCAGTAAGTCTTGGGATTTGATCTTCGGTGTTTCTGAGTCTCAGATTTGCTGTCTTAACAGCTACACCACATTGCTTATAAAATAAATGCTTGGTGAATGAATACACAATACTGGTTGACATTTTGAGCTAAGATCTCTCCAAGAACTGTGTGGATCAAGATTCTCAACCTTTGTCCAGTGATGTCAGGGTCTTTGTCATGCTTTTTAGGAGTATGAGTCTTAGAAGGGATTGTTTCCCAGGCTACTCTGGTGGGAAAAGGAAATAAGGTTGCACTCTTTTGGGAATAGATGCTAAGACTGGTTTTTTATTCCTTTACTCTGAAATTATGACCCAATTAAATGTTTTACTATATCAATGTCCAGTCCTTATCCACTCTGAATTTAGTTCACCTTAGACATTCCCAAGAAACTAGGTATGTTGTGATCTAGAGGTGCTGGGAACCCCAGAATGCAAGGGTACAGGATGGGAGTCTGCCTCAAAAGAATTCCACCACTCAAGCCTTCTCTCAGTCTAAGTAGTAAGTTTATTTGTAACACCAATACAAGTGGGCCAGACTCCTAGTGAGTCTGTGCTATTTGTGATGCCAGTACAAGCAGGTCAGATTTTTAAAATCTGAACATTTGATGAGGATAAAATTGGTACTTTTATACCAAAAGACTGTGGAAAGATCTGGATGGGATTAAGGAGTGGCAAGTAGCCTGGGGTAGGCCAGGCACAGAAGATGAGGGCTACAACGAAAGAACAGTTAAAAGGATTATTTACTGGGATGGGCCTGGTACCTCAGGTCAACATCAGAAATCTGGGTTTAGGGGTTGGGTTCCTGAAATTTTTGGGAAAGTTCAGAGGCTTTTCCTTTTAGGGGTCCAGTGTGAATCCCATCCTCCATATGTAGGGGGCACAGAGTGAGCCAAGAAAGATAAATTACTAGTTGATATAAATTTTAATAATTTCAAAGACCCCTACACTGAACTGTAATCAGTGTGAATTCAGAGATAGGTGGCACATCAGTTATAGGAGTAATTGGAGGCAATAAGATCATTTAGAAGACCATTGAAGTAGTCCAGGTCTAAGCTGATGAGGGTCTGGACTACAGTGGAAGTAATGAAGATAGAAAGGAAGGAAAAATTTGTAAGATGCTTTAGAAAAATCAAAAGGACTTGGTGACATATAGGATGTTGGGGAGTAGGAGAGGAAGGAGAGGATGTCATTTTCAAATATGTTAATACATTTTCTTGTCCATTGTTATACTGAATGATGATGATAATTGTGCAGAATTGTACATGTAGATAGAGGGCGTAGGAGATAAGGTTGAATCTGCAGTGATCCCAGAATAGAAACTGGACGTTGTTGGGGTTATTTTTTTTTTAATTTAAAAAATAGTCTTCTAGTCAGCCCCACCCCCAACCATGGTTCTTTACTGACATCATTTTCCACCTCTCCATCATGTGTAGCACCACCATCATCCCTTTCCACTCCTTACTCAGGGAACTATAATCCAATCAACACTGATGGTTTTTACTTTCTGGAAAATGTGTGCTAATCACCTGTCCTATTGCTCCACTCATCATCCTTGTGATTTCCCAGACTAAAACAGTGTTCTTAGCTACCATTCTCCCTTAACTGTTGCTTTCCCCATTATAATGTAAACTCCCAGAAGGCAGAGACTATCTCATCTTTTTATTTGTGTTCCCAAGGCTTAGCACAGTGTCTGACATATAATAAAGAATTACTAAATTATTTTCCATTCATTCATTCATTAAGAAGCATTTTCCTTTAGAGGAAACTAGAGTGCTCATTGGCTAGAGTACAAGACCTGGAGTCAGGAAGACCTGTGTTCAAATCCAGCCTCAAACACTCACTATAGCTGTGTGACCCTGGGCAAGCCATTTAACCTTTGTATGCCTCAGTTTTCTCATCTGCAAAATGGGGATAATAATAGCACCTACCTCCCAGAGTCATTGTGAGGATAAAATAAATGTGCAAAGTGCTCTGCAAACTTTCAAGTGCTATATAAATTCTAGCTATTGTTTTCTTGATCATGAAGGAGATGGGAAGGGATAAATGGTAATTTAAATGAAGGATGAGGGGGACAACTTCCACAATAATTTAGGGACCAAAAGGAGGGAAAAGAATCTTAAGATTGATACTTGGGCATCTGGGAGATTAGAAAGCTAGAAAACTACAAAGAGAGCCTCCATTGAAAACCCAACAGTTGTATAAAGTTGGACAAATCACTTAATCTCTTGAGAATCTTGGGTTCCTCATCTATAACAGGAACGACTCAGTCAAACTAGATGAGTGGTTCTTAAGATCCTTGTAGACCATTTTAGAAGATCCATAAAGTGAAAACTATTTCCATAAAAATACTAAGATATTTTAATTTCTAACATGGTAAACATTGATATATATAACCCACATAAACATAAGTTCTTTGTTTTCCTCAATAATTTTTAAGAGTGTAAAGGGGTCCTGGGACCACTGGTCAGATGATCTCTAAGGTCCCTTCCAGCCCTAAAATTCTGGCTTCACTTTCAACCCTATGGTTCACCAGTTATCCTTTACCCTTAATTTCCTTGACCATCATTCACAACCTATCAATCCTCAAACCTACATCACTCCTATCATCTTCATTCTACGCTTCCACTCACAAAATGAAGAATAATGCTGGAGGAAATCACAAAACCCTCAAATGGGCCCTCACTCCGAAATGACAATTCTTTAATTCATCCTTGATTGAGTCTCTAAAACATATCCCACACAGTGACTTTCCCTGACCTTTTCTTCAACTCTCAAGCTTTCAGATGCTATCCCTATAACCTCTTCTCTGTTGGCAGATAACCTTGCCTTCTACTTGACTGAGAAAATAAAGGCCCTAAAAAATTTTGCCTCTTTGGTCAGTCACTGTATTGGTTGGTTTTGCTGAACTTTTTTATTGTTGTTCTTACAAGGGAGAGTTCTATTGGAGGAGGGGGCATATTAGGTAGCAACTATGTTATAAAAAAAAAACACAAAAATATTTTTTAAAAAATAAAATTAATTTAATTTTGAAAAAAAGGAAATTAAAACCTTGATTTCCCTTACCTCCCTTACTTCGACACTTCAAAACCTCTCTATATTTTTGCCCATTCTCATCCCCTTTGCCCCAGTCTCAGAGGATTAGTTAACCTTTCCCATTGTCAAGGATACCTCCTCTACTTGTGTCTTTGATCCCATCCTCTCCATCTTCCTTAGGAATCCGTCCAACTGATCATTTCCCTTTTATGATCTTCAACCTCTCCTTATCTCTTAGCTCCTTACTTACTGCCTATAAGGGAGTAAAATGGTCCCTGCCCTCAAGGAACTCACAATCTAATGTGAAAGACAATGTGCAAATGTTGTTCAGGCATTTCAGTTGTGTTTGACTCTTCATGACCCCATTTGGGGTTTTCTTGGCAAAGATACTGAAAGGGTTTGCCATTTCCTTCTCCAGCTCATTTTACAGATGAGGAGACTGAGGTAAACAGGGTTCAGTGACTGGCCCAGGGTCATACAGCTAGTAAGTGCCTGAGGCCTGATTTGAACTAGGTCTTCCTGACATGAGGCCCAGCGCTCTATCCACTCCGCCACCCAGCTGCCCCACCGTGCAAATAGCTTTGTGCAAACACAAAACTATCCACAGGGCGAAGGTACTTACATTAAGTGAGACTGGGAAAGGCTTCTTGTCGAAGGGAGGATTCTAGTTGAGACTTGAAGGAACCCAGTGAGCCCAGGAGATGGAGGTGAGGAGGGAGAATACTCCAGGAATGTGGGACAGCCAAGGAAAAGGCACAAAGTTAGTACGTAGAGTATTGTGTTCGAGAAACAGCAAGGAAGTAAGGATCACTGGAGCGGAGTACATGGAGAGGAGTAAGACACACAAAGATTGGCATCAACCTTCTCTCTAGTCACACTGTCACCATCCTAGTCCAGGTCTTCAAATTGCTCATCTAGACTATTATTTCTAATTGGGATCCCTACCACTAACCTCTCTCTCCCCTCTCTATCCAATCTTTCACACAGTGGGCAAAAGAACCTTCCTATGACACAGATCATTCCCTTACTTGATTTTTTATTAAAAAACATCAGTTCCCTATTACTTCGAAAGATATATATACAAACTCCTAAGTCTGACATTTAAAGCATTCCAAGATCTGGAATCAGCTTGCTTTTCCAGCTTCATGTCACAGTACTCCCTCTCTCGATGTATTCCATCCACACTATTCCCTGAACTCAACATGCCATCTCCTGTCTTCATACATTTACTCAATGCACATCATGCATTTTCTCCCTTCAAGGCTGAGACCCAATGCCACCTTCTCTATGAAACCTCCCCTGCTCAATCAATATGATGCCCCTATTAAGTGTCATGCACTGTGTTTGTCACTGGAAACACAAAGATAAAACAAAACAGCCTTTGCCCTCAAGGAGCTTCCATTCTATAGAGGGAAAGAACATGTACACATACAAATAAATACAAAGCATATGTAAGATAAATACATTCTAATGGGGTGGGAAGCATTAGAATCTCAGGAGATCAGGAAAGACCTAATATAAGAGGCAGCATGTGAACTAAATATTGTAGGGAGCTACAGATTCTAAGAGACAGAGGAAGAGAAAAGGTGGCATGGTAGAACTACAGAAATGGAAGATGGGATGTTGTATGAGAGGAGCACTAAGTGAGCCTTTTTGCCTGGAAACAGTCATGCATGAGGGGAAGAAATGTGTCATAACCCTGGAAGTGTGGGCTGGAGCCAGATTTCAAAGGGCTTTAAATGCCAAACACAGGAGTTTGTATTTTCCCTAAGGGCAATAAGGAATCACAGGAGATTTTTCAGCAAAAGATTCACATAGTCGGCCCCATGCTTTAAATTTAATTATTTTGAGGCAGCTAGGTGGTGGAGTGGATAGAGCATGGGCCCTGAAGTCAGGAGTTCCTAAAGTCAGGACCTGAGTTCAAATCCAGCCTCAGACCAAAACACTTGACACTTACCAGCTGTGTGACCCTGGGCAAGTCACTTAACCCCAATTACCTAAAAAAATTAATAAATAAATTTAATTATTTTGACAGCCATGAGGAAGATGAATGGAAAGAGGGACACCATTTGGAGGTTATTTCAATAGTACAAACAAGAGGATGGTGACTGTGTAAGTGGAAGAAAAGGGGCTAGATGTGACATTCATGGTGAAGGAAGAACTGACCAAAGATGGCAACTGATTAAATATATGGGATGAGAAAGAATGAAAAAGCCAAACATAACTCCAAAATTTTGAACCTGGGTGACTAAGAAAATGGTGGCTCCATCTATAGAAATAGGGAGAATTGGAATAGGGATGAATTTGGAGGGAAATAGAATGATAATTGTTTGAAAGACCGATGAGACATCCATTGGGAAATGTTGGATGTGAAGCTGGTCATGCCAGAGGCTGATGAACTGGGAGGTCCGTTGTTAAGTGAACATCAAGTTGTAGATTGAAGTCCCCTAGTATATGGGCAGAGCATGGGGTGGAAAGGAAGACTGCAAGCCAAATGCTGAATTCCTTGAGGAGGAAGAGAAGATGATTTAGGTGCCAATAGTGGATCAGGTAATAAAACTAAATGGATTCATCTAATAGCTGATCCTTCTAGACATTTGTGTTTTGTCTTTCCTCTAATATTCCTAGGATACCTTGATAACTCCTTTGTCCCCTTCATTCCCCACATAAGATTTATGTTTATCCATACACTTGCCATAATATCTCATCCTTAAATAGAACGTAACCTACTAGAGGATCAAGATTTTTTCATAAAATCATAGAATCACAGTTCTAGATCTGGGAAGGCCCTCACAGGCAATCAGGTCCAACCCCCTTACTTTACACATGAGGAAGCTGAAACCCAAGAACCTGAAACCCTGCCCAAGAAGACAGTACCTGACCCTAATTCTTCTAACTCCAAATTCAGTTTGTCTTTATATCATCAGTTCTCAGCTCAGCGTCTTGTGTTCGGTGGGCATTTAATAAATGTATTCTGAACATGCTGAAGTGAATTCTATGTAGAGACTGCAAGATTCAACAAATTCCTGAACTACTGTGCTAGGCACTAAACAGCCTTCAGAGGAAAGATGGAATTTGAAGGTCCTGTTCCCTATCTAATTTCAGTGTGCTTTTAGTCAAGTAAGAAAATCAGGATTCTAGTGCTTAATGTGTGACTACAGGAAAGATATACAAGGTAGTTTTTTATAGAGCTACTGGGCTCACCAAACAGAACCATCCATTTTCTGCTTGAATTTTGCAGTGTGTCACTGGGGTCTTTGACCTTGAAAGTTGAGCTAGAGAGCACAGGTGATAAGATTACAAGAAGTTAAATGTTCTTAAAGCTAGGAGCCTTATCTGAAAGGCTCCTAGGGAGATACATTTTCTGAAACTTGGTGGGAAATTAAGGTTTCAATAAAAAAAAAAGAGAGTCAATTGTCATTTCTGGATATTTTTCATTTCCCAAGATACTGTCAATTCCTGTAAGCAGGTAGGAGGAGAATGGGAGAACTTCCTTATGATCTGTGTGCTCCCCACCCCCACATAATCCTTGATCTAAGGCCAGGGGCTCTCATTTATTTGTATAGGTTCTGCTTGTTTCCTTTCTTTCTGGCCTTGCCCTGACTCCCTCTGAGTCACTGATCAAAGAGACTCTGGCAGTCCCTTCCTTGATGGACCTGTGGCCTGGAAGGCAGTTACCTGGCAACCACAGCAATCACTCTTACTACAAACAAAAAACCCAGCAGAGACCAGATGGAAAGTCAGTGTCCAGCATCCTGTAAGGGGAGAATGGAAAGAGCTGCGAAGGTCTGATTCCTGGGTGATTTTTATCAATGGCTTCCCACCTCAAGCTCATTCCCCAGGTTTCCATTACTCCCTCCTCCCCCCATTTCTACTTCCTCCTTTCTCTCTCTCATCTCTAGGTAAAAATAGCCTCTACTTTAGAGAGTTTACTGACCACCATGGAAATAAATACACAAGAACACATGTCATGGAGTACACTTGAAAGGAATGAACAATCAACTCTCCTGTCCACCCCTGGTAGGAAACGTTGACCACTGTTAACTACCAGAACACGTGTCCCCCCCTTCAACCCACTGTGTATGTAGTGGTCAGCAGGTCAGTCTGGACTGGCACCAGTCACATGGGACACCATTTGATTACTCTCTAATTTACAGAACTTTTTTTAAACTCTGTGCATATGAGAAACCAGAGCACCATGTGCTCACCTCCAATTCAATTTAACAAGTGTTGATTCAGCACCAGTCTATGTGTGTTGTGCTGGGTTAGGTGCCAGCAATACAAAGACAAAACAGAACAAAACAGTTCTTGATATCAAGGAAATTACATTCTGACAAAGGTAGAGGCCGGAGGGAAGTGGGTCAGGACAGGAAGATGGAATATAACACAATAAAACAAGTAAATAAATACAATAATATTTGAGGTTGGACAAAACATTAACAATGAGGTGGGTCAAGTTGACCCTTTAAAAGAAGCTAAGGATTCTAGGAGACAGAGATGAGGAGGGAGGGCACTACAGGTATTCAGGATATCCTATGCAAAGGCACGGAGTCAGGAAATGGAATGTCAAGTTTGGGGAGCAGTAAATACCAGTTTACCCGGAACATAGAGCATATGAAGTGCCACTCCCTGTACCTCACCTCACCTCACCTGGTCCATGTTGCAACTACTCTCAAGTCATCTCCAAGGTCCCATCACCTTAGAACCCTTCTCCTGATGCTCATATTCTCACTCAGCCTTTCAGACGATGGGGAATTAACCTAGATTCTTAGGGAGACTGGCTGCTCATTCACCTAACCCAACTGCACTTGAGGTCAGACTGTCCTCTGTACTACCACCACCATTGCCACAGTTCCCTCCTCATCCTCAACTGAATTTGCCTAAGGAGCAAATATTCCTGTTACAGATGTGCTTATCATTGCTCTCCCCCACCCCCATTCTGCATACTATGTCTCCCTTACTACAGCCTGAGTTCTCATTAGCTTTCTTGGCAGCCATTTTGCACTATTGACTTATATTGAGTGTACTAAAACTATTTGCCTAGAGTTAGATAACTAGGAAGTATCTGAAGCTGGATTTAAACTCAGGTATTCCTGACTCCAGACTTTTTTCCCCAAGAGTTGCTCATCATGTCTCCTCCCCTATCAAATAATTATAAAGTTACTATTTGAAACCACATGTAAAACTTTACATGTGTTCATATTAAATTTCATCTTCTTAGATTCTATCCAACATTCTAGGCTGCCAAACTGTTTTTTAATCCCATCTCTTCCAACAGTTAAGCTATTCCAATTGTGTATCATCAAATTTTATAAGTATATCATCTATGCTTAGGGCATAGGGCAAGTCATTAAGTGTTGATTAATGGATTCATATCAAACTGGAAGGAGGGCTAAATTGGTAGATTGAACGGATCTGTTTTATTCAACACTCTTGTCAATTACTTGAATGAAACAAAGGTAATAGGATACATTTGTGGATGACTTTGAAGCTAGGATGGATAGCTAATATGTTGGATTACAGAATTGGGACCAAAACTATCTCTACAGGCCAAAACAATTAGCAAAATCAAAGAAAGTGATCTTTTTCCCTTTTAACTTTGTGATGGATCAGTTTTTACACTAGATATGTTTAATTTAGGGCAGCTAGGTGACACAGTGGATAGAGTGCCCAGCCTAGAGTCAGGAAGACTCAAGTTCAAATCCAGTCTCAGGCATCTACTAGATATGTGGCACTTACTAGATATGTGATCTTGGGCAAGTCATTTAACCATGTTTGCCTCCATTTCCTCATCTGTAAAACAAACTGGAGAAGGAAATGGCAAGCCACTCCATTATTTTTGCCAAGAAAACCCCAAATGGGGTCATGAAGAGTCAGACACGACTGACATGCATGCCTGAACAACAAAATATTTCATTTATATCTGTATTTCCTTCTTCTAATTATGATGGTTGTATATTCATATACTTATAAACCCTATTCCTAGTTTTGCTTTTTTATTTTTACATTCATTAGTTTATCCATATCTTTTCATATGTCTTTATTTTCTTAATTTTATCAAAAATAAGATGAAATTTTAAAGGAATATAAGTTCATGAGCCAATGTGGTATATTGGAAAGGGGTGCTAGATTTGGGAAGGGGGTGGAAAGAGGAAGGGAATGAGCACCTATTATGTACCAGGCGTTGTGCTAAATGCTGTCCACGTATTATCTCATTTGATCCTCACAACAACCCTGAGAGGCAGATATCATTGTTATCCCCACTTTAGGGTTAAGTGATTTGCCTGAGTCACATAACTAGGAAGTATCTGAAGCTGGATTTCAACTGAGGTATTCCTGACTCCAGGCTCAGTGCTCTATCTACTATCCCATTTAGCTGCCCAAAGTACCTAGGTCCACTGCCTTGGATTCAGTGGATTTAGGTTCAAATCTTGGTTCCAGATATGTGACCTTGGACAAATCCCTTAATCTTTCTGTGTCATGGTTTCTCCATCTGTAAAATGAAGGATTTGGACTAGATTCCTTCTCAAAGGTTCCTTCTAGCTCCAAATCTATGTGAAATGGTGCAGCACCAAGAAAAGCTCCCTGGGATGCTACACTAAAGACCTCTTTCCAAGTTGATCTAAAACCATGAATGATTTGTCTTTAGGTGTAGGTATTCAACTAATTCTGAGTACACTTAACTATGTTATGTCATCTAGTCCACATAAATCTTTGTCAAATATTTTGCTAAAAACCAAGGTAAACCATATCTACAGCATTTTCTCTGTTTATAAAAAAGGGGAGGGGTTTAGGATAATGTGGTATGGTATGTTTTTGATGAAGTAATGCTTTCTCTATGATCACCATTCCACTTTATAGCTTTACTAATATATTTTAGAATTATGCCAGGAATTTAAATCAAGCTTACCAATTTATAATTGACAGACTAAATTCTCTTTCTTTTTTTAAATCAGAACATTTGCTCTTCTCTAGCCTTATGGTATTTCTCCTGTTCTCCACCATCTTTCAAAGATCAATGGCCATGGTTAAGCAGTAATATCTGCAGTAATATCTCTTTTAAAATCTCATAATGTAGTCATTTGAGCTAGATGAGTTAGACTCATCTGGGGCATCTAAATGTTCACTTGCTATCTCACTATCTTGGTCTCGAGTTCAAAGGATGCCTATAGTCTGACACAATGAAGCATATTGATGATTGATGTGCTTACTTAGACTTTACTGAAGGGTACATGAAGATAGAAAGAAGATAGGAATTTGATGGCCCTAAGCAGATATATCTTTTTTTTTTGCATAATCCTCTCACTTTTCAATTCCAAGATCTGGATATGTGACAATTGGTGCCAGGAGTTCACTTTACACAGATCAAAACTTTTGTTAGAACCAAGAGACCTGTCATATGAACAAGGGACTTTACTTGACCCCTATAGTAGGACAGCCCATGTAGTGTTTACCCCAAAGAATAATTTCTCCATCTTGGGGTCAAGTACCAGGCATATTCCCAGATTGGGTAATATAGGAAGGTCCAGGAAAGCTTTAATGATTTCTAGTCTGAGGCCATTGTCACAGTAGTCACTGTTTAACTCCCTATTAGCAATTTTAATTCTCAAAGTCATTCTTCTTGTCAGAGAAAACAGAAGCAAAATAAGTAAACATAAACTATATGTTGCAGAGAAGGCACCAAATCACATTAATGATGGTGGAGGGAATTTCCTCACCAGATACTTCCTGTAGTGGTGACAGCATAGATTCAATCCATTCATATATCTCTATAGGGATATGTGGAGATTTTATTCCCTCTTCCTCCTTCTTTTCCGTATTTCTACACTGGGTTAACTGAAAACATAAGATATGTGCTCAGGTGACTATACTCAGCATTTCCTGAGCAGCATGGCACAGTTTAAAAAAAAAAAAAAACAGAGTACTTACCAGAAGGAATGACAAATGTGAAGAAAGGAGATTTATGTAAAGTGAAAGAAAGGCAGAGCCAAATGAATGATCTGCACACTGATTTCAATTGTGTAAAGCAGGATAACATGAAACCACTACAAAGAACCCATGCTTAAACACAAAAGATAATGTTGGTATGAGCGTGTGAAAGCCAGTGCACCTGCTCTTCATTTCTTTAATCAATCAGTAAATCACAGACAGGTTCTACTACATGCACAATCATTCCCAATCACTTTTATATGGCTTGGGGTTTTGTTTATTTATTTTGAGTTTTGCTGAGCGGCAACTAGGTTAGCACAACAAGGCCTTTGGTCTAGAATGGGTATTTTCCCAAAGGCAGGAAATTTGCTCCATGGTGGGAAATTTAAAGGGTCACTATTAGTACTCTTCTAAGGGAAAAGACCAGGGCTAAGTCCAGTGATGGCAGGGAGAGGCTATGGTTGTGTGGAACCAGGGACAGGATGATAAGACTAGGGGTGAGAGCAGACTCCAAATGGGGGAATGGTTGGACTTCTTGTTTGTCTTGAAAAGTTCTTCAGCGAAAGGTAGGGGAAGAACAACATTCTTGGCTAGTGGTATCTGAGCTCTGCCCAGGCCTGGAGATAGGGAATGAGCACTCATCCTGATCCGTGGTCCTGGCCTTAGACAGTCTCATTGAATATGACCTGAGGACCAATACTGAGCGTGGAAGCAGCTCATTGCCCACAAGCTGGGAAGTGACACTTAGGAGGTCTCCAGATAGTACAGAACAAAATAACAAGACCAGATAAGGAAAATCCATGCTTCGGATCCTGTCAAAGCACCATGTCTTACTGAGGAGGCTCTACCTTCTCCATCCCAGTAAGGTTTTATTTCCCCACAAGGTTGCACTTTCCCCAGTTTCTCACACTTTCCTGTGGCCCAGACTTGGGAATAGAATATGTCAGAAGAGTAGGTTAAAAGTATGATGAATGGATAGAGCACTGACCCTGAAGTCAGGAGGACCTGAGTTCAAATCTGGTCTCAGACCAAACACTTGACACTTACTAGTTGTGTGACCCTGGGCAAGTCACTTAACCCCAATTGCCTAAAAAAAAAATTGGGGGGCAGCTAGGTGGCGCAGTGGATAGAGCACTGGCCCTGGATTCAGGAGGACCTGAGTTCAAATCCAGCCTCAAACACATAACACTTACTAGCTGTGTGACCCTGGGCAAGTCACTTAACCCCCATTGCCCAACCCAAAAAAAAAAAAGTATGATGAGCCACCCTGTGAGCTAAGAAAGGCTCATTTTAGGGCTCTGAGTCTTGCTGGAGACAGGGAAGGAAAAATTCTTTCCCAACCTAGAAGTTCAACTGCTTCTCAGTATGATCTACACTAAAGATAGAGTGAAGGGAGGAAGACATGACACTTCAAATGGGGCACATTTTGGTAATGGAGGTGGGGCCCCAGTCAATGCTATAGGTTCATACCTTTTTGTCTCAGATTTCCCTATGCCGGGGATCTATTCTTGATCTATAAGTATAGTCCTTTTCAGCTTTTCAAATTTCCCTGCTGATGATGGCACAAAGAATGAGTGATCTGAGACTAAGGAGGCTCCCTCCCCTAGCCTCTCTGAGCTGATGTCTTGAGTGATAAGACCATGGTTTGATACTATGGAAGGGCTGGTATCCCAAAGAGAAACCAAATTTTAAAAACCTAGGTGAAAAGAATGTTGTTCTGGGAGTCAGAAGACCTTGGGTCTTGTCCCTGCTTCCATATTAACTCTGGACATGCGTCATCCTTTGGAGAAACAAACACTCCATCTCCTAACTTCAAGCCTTTTTTTTCCCACTGGCTGCCCTCCATAGCTGGAATGTTCTCCCTCCTCATCTCCATGTCCTAGCCTCCCTGGCTTCCTTCAAAGCTCAACTCAAATCCAACCTCCTGGAGGAGGCTTTTTCTGTTCTCCCTCCTAGTGCCTTCTCTCTGAGTTTACTTTCCATCTACTCTATATATCTCGTATATGTTGTCTCCACTGTAGAATGTAAGATCTTTGAAGGCAGGCACTGTTTTTGTCTTTCTATTACTTTATTAGTGATTAGCACAGTGCTTATCACACAGTAAGCTCTTAACAAAGCCTTGTTGACTCAATAATAGTAAAATAAAGAGTTAGATATGGTAGTCTCTGAGGTGCCTTGCAACTGAGAGTGCCTCTCTTCTTGACTGCCTGGGTCTGGTCTGTGTGTGTGTGTGTGTGTGTGTGTGTGTGTGTGTGTGTGTGTGTGTCTGTGTGTGTGTGTGTGTCTGTGTGTGTGTGTGTGTCTGTGTGTCTGTGTGTATCTCTGTGTGTGTCTGTGTGTCTGTGTCTGTGTGTCTGTGTGTATCTCTGTGTCTCTCTGTCTCTTTTTGTCTCTGTCTTTCAGTCTCTCTCTGTTTCTTTTTATCTCTCTCCTTCACTCTCATTTACAGCCCTCCCTATTTACCAAATCTAGTTTTCCCTAACACCATTTTCTTCCCCAAACTGAAAAATTCCTAGTTACAGTTCTGATTGTTTACTGGGAGTGGATATTGTTGTTTGGTTTTTATTTGTTTGTCCCTTGATTTTTTGTTTAGTAAAAGTAATTTTATATTTATTAAACCAGAGCACATGGAATCCAAAGGAATCTTTGCCACTTAATAGCTACGTGTCAGCTTCCTTACCTATATAATGAGATTAATAATGCCAGGGATGTTGTGAAGAAAGTACTTTGTAATGAATAAAGCATCATAAAAATGTAAGCATTTATTATTAGGAGAAGGATGACACATTTATGCAAATAGCTATAATACGAGTTAGAATATGATAAATGCCTAGAAGAGGTCAAATTGTTCTGAAAGATTCCAGGAGGGAGGAATAATTCAGCAATCCTCAAGCATTTGGCAGGTGTTGTGCTGAGGTACAAAAACAAAAGGAAAACTATCCCCACCCTCAAAGAGTTTAAATTTTATCAGGAAAAACAACATATACACACACATACATATATATACAAATCACAGCATCTGAGGAGAGGGAGAGGTTGGAAATGTTTAGCAGAAGAGGAAAACCAATTACTCCTTCTTGAATGGATGCCACACTCAGATAGGCAGAGTCCCTGTTTCCCCACTCCTACCTTCAGGTGTGACTCTATATATCTTTCTCTCTCTGTGTCTCTCTCTCTCATTCTGTCTTTCTATCTCTATCTTTCTGTCTCTGTCTCTTTGTGTATGTCTCTCTGTCTCTCTCCCGGCTACACACACACACACTCATCTCCATTCTTCCCTATTTACCAAATCTGGTTTCCCCTAACACCATCATTAGCTCATTCTTTGCCCAGAGGAATCTATGAGTGGTCAATTGACTTTTATCCCTGCTTTTAGGAAATTTAATAATATGCTTTCAATAAAAAATCCCCTTGTTTGGTTTGAGCCCTCAGTTGAACACTCCATCAGGGTATAAAGAGAATTTCCTTTTTGTTGAATATCCATAACTTTGTATTTGGAAGTGATGTAATCTCCAAGCCCACCAGCTCTAGTAGACCTGGGAACTCTGGAAAGATCATTAACTTAGGGACCGTATAATGACTGTGCTGAATGGAGCATTGAGTCACTTTACATGGCATTAGGGCCATCAAAAACTGTGCCACATGAATCTTTTGAGACTCTCTAGTGCAAGGCACTGAAAGAAGCACTTGAGCCTCCCCATGACCTCAGAAATTTCGAGAATTGGGCAAATAGGTCAGATACCAGTCTGTTTGCTGAAGACAGCAAATATTTAACCAGAGCAAAAATATAACAGGGGATGCACCCTGCTGCCCTGCCCACTTCCTGTTGAGCACCACTGCTAACTCTACACTTGTGCACTCTGAGGATGACAAAGCCCCTGGCTGATTGTGGCTGACCACAACTTACTTAGCAATGAAGGCCTCAGGTACTTTGGGGATGATGAAGCAATCTGCTCATTAGCCACTAAACAGGAAAACCCAATGACTGAGTAGACAGACCACAGTCACCTCTCTTCTTGGCTATAGATCATATTAGGCTTATTCAAGTCTATCCCTAGCCCCTTGGCCACTGTAGCAAATTTATTGTTAGATAAGTATATATTATATATATATACATATATATGTATAATAAATGTGTATTATGTGTGTAAAATATATGTGTGTATATACACATACATGTATACCTATGATCATCTCTATGTAGGTGATTACTAAATTTATATATATATATAAGACATATGCATATATTTATGATAAATATATGTGTATTATGTACACATTATATATATGTATAAATATACATACATACATATATACCTATGATCATCTCTAGGTAGGTGATTCCTAGATTTATATACATAAGACCCACTCTGTATCCTGAACTCCAATTCCACATCATCAGCTACCTATTAGGCATTTCAAACTGGAAATCCTATAGATAATCTCAAGCTCAACATGTCCGAAACAAAACTTATTATGTTTTCCCCCTAACTCATCCCTCTTCCAAATTTCCCTATTACTGCCAAGAGCACCAACACTGTTCCAATAACCCAAGTTCACAACCTCCATGTCATCCTCAACTTGTCATTCTTATTTATACCATAAATCTAATCGGGTGCCAAACCTCTTTCTACCTTCGCTTAGACTACTGCAGTATTATTCACTCCCCCAACTGCTAGTGCCTTCCCTGCCCCAACCCAAACTACCTTGTATATGTTCTGTACACATTTATATGTTTATATTATATCTCCCCCCTTGGAATGTAAACTTCTTGAAGTCTGGGACTTTTTCTTTTGTTTTTGGCCCCCTAGCACTTAGCACAGAGCCTAGCACATAATACTTAGGTTAATAAGTTAATTGGGGAACTTAGTAAGTGCTATTGAATGATTGATTGGGCTTTGTGATAAAAGAGGCATTGTGACCAAGCAATAGCACTTCTAGGGCTGTATTCCAAAGAAATCATACAAAAGGGAAAAGGACCCACATGTACAAAAATATTTATAGCAGCTCTTTTTGTGGTGGCAAAGAATTGGACATTGAGAGGATGCCCATCAATTGGTGAATGGCTAAACAAGTTGTGGTATGTGAATGTAATGGAATACTATTGTGCTATAAGAAATGATGAACAGGTGGACTTCAGAAAACCTTGAAAGACTTGTATGGACTGATGCTGAGTGAAGTGAGCAGAATCAGGAGAATATTGTATACAGTAACAGCCACATTGCGTGATGACTAACTTTGATAGACTTAGCTCTTATCAGCAATGCAAGGATCTCCAAACATCTCCAAAAGTGGAAAATGCTATCCACATCCAGAGAAAGAACTATGGAGTTTGAATGCAGATCAAAGCATGCTTTTTGCTCTTTTTTTTCTTCTGTTTTGTTTTGTTTCCTCCTTCTTGTGGTTCCTTCTATGGGTTCTAATTCTTCCTTACAACATGACTAATATGAAAATACGTTTAATAGGAATGTATATGTATAGCACATATCAGATTGCACGCCATCTTGGGGAGGAAGGGGGAGAAAAATTTAAAACTCAAAAACTTATGGAAGTGATTTTTGATAAATCAAAATAAATTAATTTTTAAAAAAGAAGCATTGTGAATTTCTCAGCCTAACACTCCCCAACTTCCCTCTTTCCAGGGATGGAGTGTCTTCGGATGGCTTTGCAAAATTCAAATAATTTGGGCACCTCAGAGGTCATATTTCACTCTCAGAGCTGCAACAAGCAGTACCTGGAACCAATGTAAACTGAATCCTGCTCTAGCCTCCTGCTGGACCCAAAGACACAGCTTCATGTCCAATAGGAAAGAATTTATAGGTCAGTTCAGCCCAGGAGAGGCAGGGATGTAGTCATCTTGCTGACCCTGCAATTGTGCTATCAACTAGATCCTCAGAAGATCCATTCCATCAGCTTGACTCACTAACTAGGTCTAACCATATGACTCTGTAACAATTTCTAGGGTGAAAAAGTCATCAGAATGAGTTTATCCATTCCTCCACTTCTTCCTTAAAGGAAAAGAGCAGGAGCCACTGATCTCCTTAGAGAAATAAGTAGTTGTTGTTGTTTGTCCTTCCGTTCTCAAAGAGGACCGAGACATCAGGAAAGATGATGCCATGACTTGTAAGTAAATTGGATTTTGGTGAGGGAGGGCTGTGCAAAGTCACCAGCCTCACTTTCCCCTCTAGACCCAACTGGGTTCAGTGGCAAGATATAGATCAAGATGACTGGAGATGGCCCCCAGAAAAATAAGTATGGCATAAAGGAAGGAATGCTGGATTGGAATCAGAGAATTTGGATTTTAACCTCAACTAGGTTGTTTCCTGCCTGTTTGATTTTGGACAAGCCACTTCATCTTCACAAGCTTAAGTTTCTTCATCTGTAAAAATGAGATTGATTGGACTAAATGATGTCTAGGGTCTCCTCTTCTAAGTCCTATGGTACTGTGATTACAAGGTCCTGAATGTCATTACCATCCAAGACCAATACCCAACTCCTTGGTGGGCTGATATTCACCAAACTGAACTCCTAGAATGTACAACCTTGTCCAATGTGGGAAGATGACACATGGAGAATGGCTCTCTAGACCTGACGTGGCCTGAGTCATGACATTTGGTTTGGATAAGGTTCCTGGGGCTTCTCATGAGTCAGCTTCGTGATCTTCCTCCTTCAAGACCTGGAAGACTAGCAGCTGGTACTTTATCTCAATGATATCTTCATTTCTGCCTGAGACTCTCCCCAGCATGCTGAATTGGTCCAGGACGCATGCCCTCCGGCACCTGTGCCAGTACTAGCTATTTGCCAAGTTGGAGGACTGTCAATTCAGGAAGAAAGCAGAATTCTCAGGACATGTAATAAACAAATGAGAAATACATATGGACTCAAATAAAAAAGTGGCCATATTACAGGGAAGAAATCTGAATCTGCAAATGACCTGCATCAGTTGCTTGAATTGTGTGGGATTTTACAGTGATGTGATCCCCAGGTTTTCTGGACCTCTCATAGACCTGTTGAGTCCTCCTAAGGCATCACATTACACCAGAGAGAGAGGGCACATCCAGTGGGCCAAGCAACATCTTACCTTGGCCCATCTGGATTGTCCTGAGCCTCATAATGATGGGTTGAAGAGAATGGTGCATCCAAGTTTACAGCGAGGCAACCCTCTAACAAGTCAATCAACAGCCCTCTAGGGACTTCTCCCTCCATCAGAAAAGGAACTCCACTCTATGGAAGAAATTTACTAGAGATCAAGGTTTCACTTAAGATTTGGAAGCATTCTTTTCTGTTCAATTAAATTCAACAAACATTACTAAGCATCTACTATGTTCCAGGCACTGGACTAGGCATTGGGGCTATAAGACAAAAGAGAAATAGTCCTACCCTCAAAGAGTTTACAGTCAATTGGGGGGATATGACGTGTACACAGAGAAATAAATACAAATTAACTTTGTAGGGAAAAGGGCAATAACTAGGAGATCCTAGAAAATGTCTTGTGTAGAACGTGACGCCAGAGCTATGCCTTGAAGAAAGCTAAGGATTCTAAAAATCAGAGGTGAGAAGGGTGCATTCCAGACACAGGCAAAGGCACAGAGGTGGGAGATGGGGAAAAAGGGAAAGAGAAAAAGAATGAGTGTTTATATAGTACCCACTATGTGCAAGTCTCTATGCTAAGTTCCTTTTACAAACATTATCTCATTTGATCCTCACAATAACCCTGTGAAATAAATGATATTATTATCCCCATTTTACAGTTGAGGAAACTGAAACAGACAGAGGTTAAATGACTCACCAGCATCACACAGCTAGTTAAGTATCTTAGGCTTGAATTTGAATTTAAATCTTCCTGACTCTAGACAGTGTCATGAACACAGAACAGAACATACAGAGGAATAATAAGAAATAAGACTGAAAGTACAGGGGGTGCTATATTGGAAAGGGCTTTAAAAGGCAAGCCAAAGATTTTGTGTTTAATCATATGGAGAGAAATTGAAGGCTTTTGAGCAAGAGAGGGAAACAACCAGAGATGTGTCTGAGGGAGATTACTTTGGCAGTTGTGTGAAAGATGGATTAAAGAAAAGATATATGGGAGATTACAGGCAAGAGGTCACTACAGGCTGGAAGGTCATGTGGTATTTATCCACTAGTGAAACCTGAATCATAGAATGTTTACAAAGAGACAAAGAGATTGATGCAATGCCTACTGTATTGCATCAGGAATTGGGGCTCCAAAAATAAAAGGAAAACAAACAGTCCCTACCCTCCCTACCTTGGAGGTTACAGAAGGCCTTCAAAAGCAGTATCAACAAATATTAGTCTTACAATCATTTCTGATTCTTTTCACCATTATCATTCCATGCATCTAAGTGGGGGAAACAGTAGCTATAGAAAATATACATAAACATTGTTAATCCAAATTTTCTCCCTCTATTTCTATAGAGACTGAAACTATAGAATCCCTAGTGCTGAATAAAGAATAATCAGAAGGTTCCATGGCCTAAAATTCTGCAGTTGGAGGTATGGGAATCTCTCTCAGAAGTGAAATTCTAAAGATGGGAAGAGAAATGATGCAGATGACCACAAGAACAGGGCATTGTCTCAAAGGACTGATATGGATCCACAGGGAAATCACAGACCAACTTAAAAGACACAAAGAAGATGGAAACAAGGACAAGTGTTGTCTGGTCCTTTAAGGATCCCATCAAAAGGACCAACAGAAAGGATCGGGCCTGGGGAGGAATACTAAGAACAGCAAAATGCATCTATGGTTTCTAGCTGTTTGGGAAGAAAGAGGAAAGTCAAAGACAGGATACTTAGGGTAGGTGGGACTATGACATAAAGAGAAGACAGAATGACTTGACTTTTTTTTTTTTTGCTATTGTTTTCTCTGTCGATCATGATGACCTTTGAACTAGGGAAAACCCAGAACAAAAATGACTAACTGGAACTGAAACCCAAGATCCAAGCAAGATGGTATCAGGCTATCAATCAGTCAATAAACATCGGCTGCTGTTCAGTCGTGTCTGACTTTTTGTGACCCCATTTGGGGTTTTCTTGGCAAAGATACTGGAGTGGTTTGCCATTTCCTTCTTCAGCTCATTTTACAGATGAGGAATTGAGGCAAACAGGGTTAAGTGACTTGCCCAGGATTGCACAACTAGTAAGCGTTTGAGGCCAGATTTTAACTCAGAAAGATGTGTCTTCCTGACTCCAGGCCCAGTGCTCTGTCCACTGAACCACCTAGTTGCCCCAAGTACTTGTTATGTGCCTACCTACTGTTGCCAAACTATCCTTAGGATAATAAATTTATAGAAGGAGGGGATTTCACAGACCACTGAGTAAAACCCTCATTTTACAAATGAGGAAACTGAGTCCCGGTAACATGCCAAATGTCACTGAACCCACATCCTCTGACTCCAGAACTATGTTGAATTCAAGTCATCAGATCCAAGCTATTGAAAGAACAGCAGATGTGACTCCTGAGCCAGTCAATGACTTCTGAAAGATTGTGGAGAATGAGAGAAGGACCACAAGTTGGAAGAAGGGCAAATGTCCTCATTTTCACCCAAAAGAAAAGGGAAGATTATAGCATCTGCAAACTATAGATCAGAGCTTTGTGAGCTTAGAGCTTAAATCTGATTTCCTGGCAAAATTCTGGAATAAATGACTAAAGCAGTAGCGTGTAGTAAAGAACTATCTTCAGACTCAAGAAGATCTGGGTTCAAATTCTGCCTTTTTTTTTCCTTTTTCAGAGAGTCTTACTCATTTATTTGATTAGGTTCTGATAAATATTGAACAACTTTTTGATATTAAAATGTTTTTATGTACCAAATAAAGTTTTCTTTATGAAAAAATAATCTATTTTGTATACACATATTCATGGTAAATTCTGGAATCTATTTCTTTTATATTTATTATGAATAAAGGGCATAAGGAGCTCTTCTGAAAGTCAAAGATCTAGTCCAACCCACTCTTTTTTCATTTTTTAAATAAATATTTTATTGATGCTTTTTTTAAACAATGCTGTCACTCACTAGTAACTTCTCCACCCCCCGCATTCACATAAAACCCTCCTTTATAACAAAGAAGTACAGTTAAACAAAAAAAAATTATAAATGCAGTGGACATATGTACCAAATTATGCTTCATTCCACACCTATAGACTATTACCTCTCTGTCTAGAGGAATAGGATACACTTTGCCTTTAGGTCCTATCAAGTCCAGACTGCTTAGAGTTCTGATATATTTAAATTTTTTTTCCTATCAAATTCTGTTCTTGACATACTGGTAGTATGACCTTGCACGTGTCATCTGTTAACATCTCTAAATGGAGTTTACCCATCTGAAGTTCCCCACAGCAGTGGTGTCAAATTCAGATAGAACCCAGAACCACTAAATGTACATAAAGATCCCTGCAGGCAGAAAACCACATATCAACATTATTTGTGTTCTATAGTATTTTTATTTATTTTGTTAAATAAGTCTCAATTACATTTTAATCTGGTTCACCACAGGTGGCCTGCACCTCTGCATTACAGCAATGAAAAGTCAAGAGTGGACCATTTTATTAAAGGGTTAGTTAGCAAATGTAGAAAATGAAGGGGTGATCCCAAAGAAGATAGTTTCACCAAAAACAGCTCTTGCCAAACCAACCTCATTTCCTTTCTGGATCTTCTTCCTTGCTTACAGCTTTTCTCTCTCTTCTCAATGATGTCATCAACTCCCATTAGTTCAGTTATCCTCTCTGTACAGGTGACTCCCAGATGGAAAACACTCAGTCCTACTTTCTCTCCTAAGCTCTAAGGCTGCATCACCATCTACCTACCTGTTGGACATTTCCAATGGGAAATGGGGAACGTCCCATAGGACATCTCACTAAACATAATCAAAAGAGAGCTTATTATATTTCTCCAAAAAATTCACACCATTTCCTAAGTTTCTGTCGAGAGTATCACCATGTTCTCAGTCACTCAGGTTTACAAGCCTAGAATCATTTTTGATTTTTCATTCCCACTCATTCCCCATATCCATTCAGTTGCCAAGTCTTGTCAATTCTTTGTTTATGACATCTCGTGTGTGCATCCCCTTCTCTCTATTCACAGAGCTCTCTGCTTTACTCTATTTTCTGCCTCATCTCTCTCCATCTCCAACCCACTCTCCACACAGCTACCAATGCGATATTCCTAAAAAACAGTTCTATGCCACTTCCCTACTAATAAACTCCAATGGCTCCCTATTACCTCTAGAAGTAAATATAAAACCCCTCTGTTTGACATTTAAAACTCTTCACAGTCTAACTCTGATTTATGTTTCCAAGGTTATTGTAGATTACTCTGCATACATACATATACACACACACACACATACACATACACATAAGCAGCTAGACAGTACAGTAGATAGAGCACTGGGCCTGAAGACAGAAAGATCTAGGTTCAAACTGAAGGCACTCAGATATTTACTAGCTGAGTGACTCTAGAAAAGTCACTTAACCTCTATTTGCCTCCCAAAGTTGTTGTGGTAACCCATTTGGTAAGTGCTTAGCACAGTACCTAGCACATAGTAAGTGCTTAATAAATGCTTTTTTTTTGCTTCCTTCCTTTTTTCATATGCCCTATATTCCAGCCAAACTAGTCCACTTACTATCATACACAACATTCTGTCTCCCATCTCCAGGCCTTTGCTTCCCTCCTTATCTACACCTCTTCAAACATATAGCTTCCTTTGAAGCTCAACTCAAATTCTCCTCCTCTATAAGGCCTTTCCTCAACCCCCTCTCCCAAAATAACTCTATTTGCTATGTATATAGCCCATATTTACAAAAATGAGTACATGATCAAATGTAAACCATTTTTGAATAGAGAGACTGTTCTGATTTTGTCTTTGTACTCCAATACCTGGCATATGATCATTGATTAATTGAATTTCCTTTTTTTGAGAAAGTTGTTAGCTTGTAGATTCAGGGTGGTAGGGGAAGGGTACTTTAGATATCATTTACCTAGATTTTAACAAAAAATTTGATATAGTTTTTCATCTTACTCTTATGAAAAGGACAGAGATATAGATTAGATGGGGGGAGGGGAGGATATAAGCATTATTAAGCACCTACTATGTGCCAAATTTAATACTTAATATTTTTATTAATGACTTGAAGTCATAGAAGGCATGCTTATCAAATTTTCAAATGACCCAAAGCTTGAAGGAAGAGATAATGTGTTGAGAATGAACCAAGATCCAAAAAGACCTCAGTAGACTGGAATGTTGGATCTAATCCACAAAAATAAAATTTAACAGGAAAAATATAAATTCTTGTACTTGGATTCAAAAATTCAACTTAACAAGTACAAAATGGGAAAGGCATGGCTATATAGCAGTCCTAAAAAAGATCTGGAGGTTTTCATCCATCAAAATGAATCAATAGCTTGGTGGCCAAAAAAATGTCATCAAGATGTTCTTAGTGGCATAGTATCAAGAATGAGGAAGGTGACAAATAGTCCCATGATATTATGCCCTGGTCCAGCCACATCTTGGATGTTGTATTCAATTCTTAATTCATATTTTAGGGGAAACACCAATTAAGGCATAAAGCATTCAGAAGAGGACAGTTAGGATGTCTGAGATGACATGAGGATCAGTTAAAGAAACTGGAGGTGTTTAACCTGAAGAAGAGAGAAAGAATTTGAAACAGTTGTGAAATTGGTATTAGATTTATTCTACTTGGCTCCAGAAGGCAGAAATGGAAGCAATGGATGGCAGTTATAATGGGCATATTTCAGTTGAATGTAAGGAAAAAGTTGCTAACAGAGCTAATGTATTTCCCTTCAGTGGTGGTCTTTAAGCAATGGTATGCTGCTAAGCATTTAAGGATCTGTTCTCCAGAGGAAAATATATATATACACACACAATTTTAACTTTAATCTGCATTATTAACATTTTCTCAAATCTGGACAATTAACAAAGCAATACACCAAGGCCCTGATTTTTAGATTGATTAATTTCAGAGGTGCCAATGCTCACATTGAAAATTTAACAATAAGCTCTCTAGAGCCAGTTCAAATTGGCACCAGCACGCCAATCTTCAAATAAAGGTTAAAGGACAATTCTTTGTATATGTTGTAGAGAGTTTATATCCAGGTACCACTAAATTGATAAAACATTTATTAAGCAATTACTAGGTGCCTAGCATTAAATGTCTCATGTTTAGATTTTTTTTAGCATCAACTTGCTGGAAGAATTTAATAGGCATTATAGGTAACAGTATCATATTTTAAGTCTTTTGGCATGTCCAGTGTAGAAAATGACATGTGGAAAACTTTGTCCAGACCCCAGCAGGATGGTCTTGTGAACAAAGGAAAAGTTTTCTCCCAGGACCATTGTTTTCTCCTCTGAGAGTAAAGAGATGATGCCTAGTCAACCCGAAGGTCCTAAATCCCTATGGAAAGAGCTCCCCATGCTCTGCAGGGACCAGGTTTCTTTCTAAGACAGGAAGTCAATTTTCTTTACTTTTTCTTCTCCTTTTTTTTTCTTGAAAAAGGTTTGGGGTTTTTTAAGCATTTAAGCACCAAGTCAGGAAGTCACTGAATACTAAGTGAGCAGTAACCTTTGGTAAAATTTTGTGAAATGTTCCTTGGTTGTTGATCTGTAAAACTTTGTATTTGGTAAAAATTGTGATTTTTTTTGCCAGTACATGTAGGAATGTAAAAGATTGTGCCACATTGACAGTTTCATGATGCTTTCCTGTATGGCACTGGGGAAGTGGGTCAATTATAATGCCTTCCCAGAGACCTCAGGCATTGCTGTGAATTGGGGAAGTAGACCATATGTTCAAAATTCACCCCTGCCTATTTGATGGCAAAAGTTTCAAACAGTGAGAAGAGTGTGATAGTGGACTACAGTATCTTCAGATTGCCTCAGCTGCCATCTTCACATGGAAGAAAATAAGGAAAAGATGGTCTCCCTCTACCTGGAGGATGCTAGAGAACTGTTTCCAGAAGGGTGATGTCATGTGAGAATAGCCTTGGAGAGACTGGTTCCATTTGACCTACCATGTGGTTGGTTGGAAGGAGTCTCTTTCCATAGGCTATATAGGCAGATCCATTGGCGTCTTCAAAAAGGCCTCAGCCCACTTTGCTTCTTTGCCACTCTAAGCCTCATCATCTTCAGTTGCATTATGGTGGTGAGAATTTCTGTTGCAGGAAGTGGAGTCTCCAAATTCAGGACTTCCAAAGGCTGAAAGAGTGAGCCACAGTGATCCAGGGGTCAGAAAATAGACTGGGTTTCTCAGCGTCATAGCATCGATGCCTCAGTGAGTTAAGAAGCAAGGAGCAGTCTTTGGGAGTGACCTCTAGAATTAGGGCTAGACCAGCAGAAAGACTCATTCAGCCACTGGTGGATGTGATGTTGGTGGGACCAATGGTGTAAAGGATCAAAACTAAATTTCCAGCCATGATGACCGCCACCAGAGACTGAGGTGGGGGAGGGATTATGCCCCTGAGTAATGTTTGTTCTTTCTACATTTCTGAAGTAAAATCTCTTTGTAAAAGTTACCTGATGTTAATTGATGAAATGGAACAAGGGTGCTAGTCAATGGAACCTTAAAAATGAACACAGCTAACTAGACTTCAGCCATTGTTAATAAAGAAAAACCTACCTACAAACCCCTCTTGAACCCTGAGAAGGATATAGCCTTCCTGCCCATGTGGGAGAAAGGGTGAGAGCACAATTGCTGTAAGTCTTGGGTTTTAAGTATTTCTTTTTAAGTGGAGAAAAGAAATAGTTATCATATACCTGATTTAGAGGGCAGCTAGGTGACACTGTGAATAGAGTGCTGGGCCTGGAGTTCAAATCCTGCCTCAGACATTTAGTAGCTATGTGATCCTGGGCAAGTCACTTAACCCTCAGTTTCCTTATCTGTAAAATGAGCTAGAGAAGGAAATGGCAAACCACTCCAGTATTTCCGCCAAGAAAACCCCAAATGGGGTCACGAAGAGTCAGACACAAGTGAAAAGACTCAACAACAATGACAAAAATACCTGCTCTATGTTGTACACTGAGTACTTTACACTGAGTACTTTCTAAATCCCTTTTGCAGAGACCCTAGACTTGAACCAAACCTAAGCTTTCTTTAGGTGATTTTCTCCAGGGCCCTGGGGTAGGAATATAAAGAGCCATGGGGTAAAGAAAGAGTGTCAGCCTTCTTTTTGGGGAGAGGCTCCCCCAGGACTGTACCTATGATCCATGTACCTTTGCACCATCAGTGGAATAAAAAAAAGAACTAATAAGCCAAATGCTTTCTGTGAACAGTGTTCTAAAAGGGGCATTTTTATCTGCTTAACAGGACTTTTTTTAAGCACAATAAACAATGAACAATGTAATTCCAACCTAAGCAGAAGCCAGGACACCTGGTGTTTTAATATCTAGATTACCGTTCTCCACTCACAAAAACAGGACCTTTACCCAGCAACAGTGGCTAAATATAGTTAAATAATTCCATAGACTTTAAAGTAATAAAACCTCAATTCTTTACAAACATTTTATGATTCAGATTTCATTAATTGAGTAAATATGACTTTAAGTGTCCTTCCTTACCCCCATTTCTGATATTTGATCTATGCAATGCAACAGCTGCTCTCAGGAATTAGGATTTTAAACTGGAAAGAGGCCTTAGAAGTCATCAAGTCGGGGCAGCTTGGTGGCGCAGTGGATAGAGCACCAGCCCTGAAGTCAGGAGGACCTGAGTTCAAATCCGATCTCAGACCAAAACACTTGACTCACTAGCTGTGTGACCCTGGGCAAGTCACTTAACCCCAATTGCCTAAAAAAAAAAAAAGGCATCAAGTCCACCCCACCCTACAGCATGAATACCCACCACAGCACCCCTAATAAATAATAATAGCTAGCAATTCTATAGCACATTAAGGTTTTCAAAGCACTTTACAAATATCTCATTTGATCCTCACAACAACCCTGGGAGGGAGGTGCTGTTATTATCCCCATTTTACAGATGAGGAAGATAGAGGCTAAGTCACTTTCCCAGGGTCACACAGCTAGTAAGTGTCTTAGGCCAGATTCCAACTCATATCTTGCTGACCCCTGGTCCAGCTCTCTATACACTGTGCCACTGATGCAGTCTAGGGGTGCTAGGAGCCCCAGAATGCAAGGGTACAGGGCGAGAGTCTGCCTTGAAAGAATTCAACCACTCGAGGTTTTTTTTCAGCCCAAGTAGCAAGTTTATTATGACACTGGTTGAACAGGCTAGATTCCTAATCAGTCTGCTCATTTGATAAGGACAAGATTGATAGTTTTATAGGGAAAAAAAAACTGTGGGAAGATCTGGATGGGATATAGGAGTGATAAGTAACCTGGAGTGGTCCAGAGGTAACAGAGAATGAAGGGGAGGGGGGGACAATGAAAGGACAGTGGAAAGGATTATTGACTGGGATGGACCAAATGCCTCAGGCAAATGCCAGAGATTTGGGCTTCTAAAATTTGTAGGAAAGTTCAAGGACTCTTTTTAGGGGCCCCATTTCTCCATCAACCCACTCACCACCAACTGCCTCAGGTTAAACATCTCCATAGACCAAGAACTCATTAGCCAGGAAAACCGCACTCATTGTAAACAAATTGGTTATGTTCAGTTGAATCCTCCTTCAGCTACAATTGTAGCATAATGGAAAGAGAAAGCAGGGAAGACCTGAGTTCAAATCCAGCCTCTGACACATCCTGGTTGTATGATTCACTAACCTCTCAATGCCTCCATATAACTCACTAAGACTCTAAGTTGCAGACCACCAATCTGCATTAGTAGAGTGTTTATTCTTTTATTTTCTTTTAGTAAATAGTATTTCATTTTTTCCAATTACATGTAAAGATAGTTTTCAACATTCATTTTTTTATAAGATTCTGAGTTCCAAATTTTTCTCCCTCCCTTCCACTCCCCCCTCTCCCAGATGGCAAGCAATCTGATATAGGTTATATACACGTGTAATCATGTTAAACATATTTCCACATTAGTCATGTTTTAAAAGAAAAAACAGAAGGGAAAAGCCATGAAAAAAAAAGAGTAAATAGTATGATTCTATCTGCATTCAGACACCATAGTTCTTTCTCTGGATGTGGATAGCATATTCCATCTTGAGTCTTTTGGAACTGTCTTAGATCCTTGCATTGCTGAGAAGAGCAAAGTCTATCATAATTGATCATTGCACAATGTTGATGTTACTGTGTACAATGTTCTCCTGGTTCTGCTCACTTTAGAGAATGTTTATTCACCTAGAGCTCCCTACCAAAAAAAAAAATCATGGATTCCAACAAAATAATAGCTACCACCAATTAGTTCTCTTGATGCCCTCTGAGGCCATATAAAAGTCTATTTCTTCTTTCAGATGACACCCTGCTAAATATTTAAAGACAGCTACCATGTGCCCAATATTTTCTCTTATCCTAGCTAAATATTCTCATTTCTTTGAACCTTTCCTCTCACAATCTGATTTTCCAGCCTCTTCACTATCCTGACTGCCTTCTTCTAGATACCTTTTAGATTTATCAATCTTCTTATTCCAGGAATGATCAACTCTGTAGAGGGCAGCATCAATCATTCCACCACCCCAATTCATTCCAAATATACAATGGGGGCATCCCTCCTGCTGGGAGTAACTAAAACACTCTATAAATTCATTCTAAATCCATAATGGTTTTTTTTTTTCCTTAGCATCTTTTTCACCTCATTTGTTGAAAAATGTGTTAGAAAACTCCCACATCTAGGCCTTCTATGGGTTTCTCATATTACCTCTGCAGTTCAGGGATGGCTGCAAATTAAAATAAGCTGACTTCAATTAAACTGAGGACAAAATCCATTTGAAGGCCCCAACCTCCTCCTCCCAATTCTGGGCATATGTGATTCCAACTGAAGTGACCAGATTGGAACCAAGATAATCATAAAGGATTGTTTCAGAAACCTAAACTTCACCTTTACCTTGACAACAATGGAGATAACCCTGAAAAAGCATGATAAATACACAAAACTATCTTTACTGATTTGGATTGAAGCTCCCATTTTTGCTGTAAAGAAAGAGAAACTGTCAATATGCTAAATATTCTAATATATGATGCAGAGAATGCTTCAGCTTTTGTTTTTAATCCTAAATATTTATGGTAAATAGTCCTAGTCACCTAAATCCTAAATTCCAGAAGGAGATTTACAACCTATCCAACCCCAACCCCCTTCAACCTAATACAGGACTCTTCACACAATAAATGCATAATAAATATTTACTGATGAAGGAATGACTGGCCAATGTTGACAAGTAATAGGAAAAGATGTCAGGTTGTTTGAGACCCAGCCTTACTGGTTCCTACAGGTTGATAGAGCCAGAGTGGTTCAGGGCCTGGCACTCAGCTGATCCTCCAGCTTTAGAAACTTAATTAAAACATGCTTCACCTTCACATCTCATCTAGACATTCACCTAGGTTATCTTGCCATTTGCCTGTCACCACTGCCTTAATTTTCCCCAACTGAACCAGCATTCTGGTGCACCAGACCCAGCCCTCAGCACTCTGGACCCCTAACATCCATACTCATAGTCCCTGGACTATGTTAATTAACTCATCTTTGGAGTTTCTGCCCTAGACCCCAGCCATCTTGATTGGTGACAGTGCAAATTAGCTCATTTCACCAAATAGATATAGATATAGATGTATATATATAGATATCTAGATAGATGGATAAACATATTAGATAGACAGACAGAGACATAGATAGATAGATGATACATAAACAGATTAGATAGACAGATAGAGACAGATAGATTAGATAAAGATAGATAGATAGATAGACAGATTAGATAGAGACATAGATAGATGATAGGTAGAGAGAGAGAGAGAGAGATTATATAGACAAACAGAGACATGGATAGATAGATATAGATAGATAGATAGATAGATAGATAGATAGATAGATAGATAGATAGAT
>NW_020954567.1:22625175-22625739 GCF_900497805.2 Vombatus ursinus
GATAGATAGATAGATAGATAGATAGATAGATAGATAGATAGATAGATTAGATAGAGACATAGATAGATTAGATAGAGATAGATAGATAGACAGACAGAGACAGAGATAGATAGATTAGTTAGACAAAGAAAGATACAGATGGATAGATTAGATAGACAGAGACATAGATAGATTATAGATTGGATAGATAGATAGATAGATTAGATAGAGAAAGATATAGATAGATTATATAGACAGAGATAGATAGATAGAGACAGATATAGATAGATCAGATAGACAGAGACATAGAGACAGATATAGATAGATTAGATAGACAGACAGAGATAGATAGATAGACAGATAGATAGATGATAGACTAGATGGACAGACAGAGATAGATAGATATAGACAGATTAGATAGACAGAGACATAGATGATAGATTGATAGATAAGATAGATTAGATAGATGAGATAGATGAGATAGACAGAGATATAGATAGATAGACAGTCAGACAGACAGACAGACAGACAGACAGACAGATAGATAGATAGATAGATAGATAGATAGATAGATAGATAGATAGA
>NW_020954567.1:22625749-22646082 GCF_900497805.2 Vombatus ursinus
AGATAGATAGATAGATAGATAGATAGATAGATAGATAGATAGATAGATAGATAGATATCTTGGCCCCAGACCCCAGACCATGCTTTAGCTTGACACCCCATATAGCCACCCAGCTGCCCACACAGATCATCTTGCCATCTGCCTGCTGACCCATCTTTTACTTTCTGCCTCTTACAGTGGGCATTGTAATCAAATCACTACTACCACTCCTTCTGGTAAAGACCTATCGATTGATTGCCCAATCAACCAACTCACCATCTCTGTGATTCTCCAGATCCAGTCTCCCTTTCCTGATCATCCCTCCCATTTGTGTGCTGTTTTTCCCAGTTCCAATATAAGCCCTTTATATTGGGCTTATATGTAAGGCAAGGATGGTCTCTTTTGTAGTTGTATCCTCATTGTTTGGCAATGTTCCTGGCCAATAATAAGTGCTTAATAAAAGCATTTTCATTTATTCAAATGTTTTGCTAATTGGTTAATTTGGTGTTATTAGGCTTTCTGCAATTGATTTATGTCTAATAAAGCACATAAGAAAAGCATTGGTTAACCAGCTACAATTGACATAGGTTTGCATAGAGCCTGTCATGCTATCCCACTAAGCCCACATTCAAAGAGTGCTTAAATATATTAATTTACATTGAGAACTACACCCATATTAAGAACCAGGACCATTTTTCTGCAACCAGGTAGATTCTTCCAAGTAAGATGGTTCACGCAGGAAAATTAGGTAATGAAAATGTTGCTTGGCGAACACAAATCCAGAGCAAAGACAGCTGGGCAGTCTAAAGGAATATTTCTGTCAAGTGATTCCAGACTATTGAATTCTTCTTCTCTCTTCTAGGGATGTTTCTATCAAAAATAACAAGGGCCAATCATCCAGATTCCAAGCGAGCTCCTGCTCTTCTGGGCAGGGCCGAAGAAACACTGACACAGCCTCAAAGTCTGTGAGGTCCTCAGGAATAGAGTTAGAGCCCTATTTCCAGGGAGGGACCAAGCTTCGAAAGGCAGCAAGAGCAGGATGATGTGGTTTCAAATCTCAGTTAGGTACTTAATAGTTCTGTGATCTTGCACCTGACATTTGACTTCCCTGACAGGTCTCAGTTTCTTCATGTGTAAAATGGGAATAAAATAGCAGTTGTTATAACAGATAGCATAAAGAGCTTTGTAAACCTGACAGCCTTGGGTGTAAATAAGGACTTTGCTACTGATGCTACCTAATATTAATGGCCAGTACTCAATGGGTTGGGACAGGTAGGTGGCACAGGGGGGATAGAGAGTTGGACCTGGAGTCAGGAAGCCTCATCTTCCTGAGTTCAAATCTAGCCTCAGACGCTTACTAGTTGTGTGACTCTGGGTGAGTCACTTAACTCCGTTTGCCTCAGTTTCTTCATCTGTAAAATTAGCTGGAGAAAGAAATGACAGACCACTCCAGTATCTTTGCCAAGAAAACCTCAAATGGGATCACAAACAGTCAGATACAACTGAAAAATGACTGACTAACCAGCAACAACTCAATGGATTAATTGCCTAAGGTCAAGTTATATTTTATGCCATAGACAATGGGAAGCCAGAGGTGAAAGGATCAGCCATATATATTAGGAAGATTGCTTTGAAAAGACAAGCCAACAAGAACTTTTTCCCCTTTAGTTTTATGTGCTAAAGACTTATTATCCATCAATTTCATGGAGGTTACGGAAGGCTGAACAGAGAGCCAATCCAAGTGACAAGGGTATGGGTGAAACGGCTGTCCCCATGGTTTCCAAGGAGATTAATTAAGTCAGTTCAGTAAGGAGTTCCCTTTATGACAGGAGTTTGACCAAATGGCATTGAACAATTCAAGAACATTATTAGAAGACAGCTAAAATATTCTTCTAAGTCCTCTCTCCTCCAGGTTAAGAATCCACACTTCCCATAACAGTTCCTTGTACAGCATGGTCTCTATTCTTCTTACCGTTTGGGTCCAACTGCTTTTAATCTTCTCTAGTGTGTCAAGAGTCTCCCCAGAGCTGAACACAGTACTCCAGAACTAGTCTGAACTGGGTAGAGTCAAAAGGGACTATGACTTAAGCCTAAGCTCCAATTGGCTATCTCAGAGAAAAGGGATCGGAATGATTTTGCTCTGGCCCAGAAGACGATAGTAAGAGAAATGATTGGAAATTATAAAAAGATGGATTTTGATTCTCTATAAAGGAAAGCTTCCTGTGATTAGAGCTACCCCAAAGTAGACTGAACTGTCTCAGGAGGAAGTAGGCTCCCCACCGAGAAGCCCTCTAGTGGAGTCTGGACAACCACTTGTCAGGAACATTGTAGAGAGGTTTCTTTTCTTTTTTTAAATTCTTACCAGCAATATTTATTCAACAAATATTTATTAAGCATTTATAATGTGGTGAAAACATTACACTTGCATAGTTCTTTACAAAGAGTGTGTCCATATGTTATTGAACACATATGTGAAGTTGCACGATATAGTGGAAAGAACACTGGATTGGTGGTTTGAAGACTCAGGTTTGAATCCCAGCGCTCCTACTTACTACCTGTGAGACCTTGGGCAACTCACTTCATTTCTCTAGTCCTCAGTTTTCTCATCTGCAAAATGACAAGATTGGACTAGAAAGTCTTGAAGATCCTTTTCAGCTCTAAAACCTACAATCCTGTATTAATCATTTAATCTTTGCTACAACTCTCTAAGATAGGCAAGAAAGCTGTGATTACCTCTATCATTCAGACAATATGACAAAGGCCCAAATAAATAAAATGACTAATCCAAAGTAACCCAGTTAGTCAGTTGGTAGACACAGATCTAAGGTCCAGGTCTTCTGGCACTCAATCTAGTGTGTTTTCTACCATGCTGTCAATGTCCACAACACATTGTCATTGGCAAATTTTGTTTTTCTTAGTGGAGCCTTTAGGTTGAAGGAAATGTTATTGTTAGAATATAATTTCATTAATGATTACAACTCAGTTGTAATACTGAGGAAACCTTGGAATTAAAACTTTATCCAAGTTTAAGATAAAAAGCAAAGGAGAAAACCAAATTAAATATTGAAGATAGCGATGATTCACTAACATGAAGACACAACAAAATCTACATCTCAACTAAAGACATTTTAAGTTAGTGTCTGATTTTGCAATAGTATGTATATTTGAACTATTTTAAGAATTACAAGAATGGTCCAAAATAGTTTAATCATATTGATAAAGAAGTAAGTCTTATAAATATATCACTTCTTTTTATCAAGCTATCAGGAAATTAAAGAGGTTTCTTAGCCATAGACAGGTTGTGTTAGATGTCCTCTGAGTTCCCTTCCAGTCCTAAGATTTTGTCATTCTTTCTAGCCCTCTCTCAGGTTTTATTATGAATCTCTGGCTTTAACCCTGCTTTTCCCTCTAACCCAAGTCTCTAGACTCTTCCAACCAACTGCCCAACTCAGAAGACTTGTTTCAGAAGGCTTGGCTCTGCCACTCACTACCTTGGACAAGTCTACCCATCAATAAATATTTGTGAAATACCTGTTATGTGCCAGGAACTGTGAGAGGTACTGGGGATACAAGGACAGAAGTAAATCACTTCCCCTCTCTGGGCCTCAGTTTTCTCATCTGTAAAATGAGGGACTCTAAGGTCCCATCCAGCTAGACATCTCTGATCTTGTGATGTTGAGAGAAGTTGAGTCTCAGGTAAACAGAATGGTAGACATTTTGAGCTAGAGGAGTTATGGGGGGGGCAGCTTGTCATACCCATTGTTTTGCATATAATAAAATTAAGAAACAGAGAAGCAAAGCATCTTGTCTTAAGTCACCCAGCTATTGAATAGAAGAGCCAAGACTAAAATCTGTGTCTCCTCATTCCCAGACCCATGCTTTTTCCAAAGGATGATGCTGCCTAACATCAAAACATCTGTTTGGGGAGAAGTCATTCAGAATGGGTATTTTTCAGTGATCAGATTGCGTTGACTAGAGCCAAACAAGGAAGATGACCTCTACAGTACCTTTTAGCTCTAAATCTATGATCCCGTGAAACTAGGAAAATCATAAATCCCTTCTGCCCTGCAGCTGGTCAGTAACTCAAAGATCTAACATAATATAATGACTCCTTTGGGGGAGGCGGGGCTTAACCTTTGTGTGTGTTTGGATTCCTTTATCAATCCCTTCTTAGAAGCAGTTGATCGCATAGTAGATACAATTCTGGGCTGGGAGTTAGGAAGACCTGAGTTCAAATCTTGCCTCAGAAACTAGCTATGTAACTCTGGGCAAGTATCTTAACCTCAGTTTCCTTGATTGTAAAATAGGGATAGTAACAGCACCTCCATCCCAGGATTATTGTGAGGATCAATTATAAAGCACTCAGTCCAGTGCCTGGCACATGGCAGATGCTTAATAAATCCTTTTTTCCTTCCTTTTCAGAATAATATTTTAAAGCAATCTTATTTTATTTTTCATAATTGCATGTGAAAACCATTTTTAATGTTCATTTTTTGCAATTTTTCAGTTCCAAATTTTCTTTCTCACTTCTTCCCCTCCCCCTCCTTGAAGAGGCAAGCAATTTTACACAGATTATACATGTGCAGTCATGCACAATATAGTTTTATGTTAGCCATGTTGCAAAAGTGAACACAGACCAAATGAAAACAATAAAAATAAAATAAAAAATGGTATGTTTCAATCTGCATTCAGACTCCATCACTCCTTTCTCTGAAAGTGGATAGCATTTTTCATCCTAAATCCTTTGGAATTATCTTGGATCATTGTATTACTGAGAATAGCTAAGTCATTCACAGTTGATCATCATACAATCTTGCTGCTACCATGTACAATGATCTTCCGGCTCTGCTCACTTCACTTTGAATCAGTTCATATATATCTTCAGAATACTATTTTAAATGCATATAACAAATAATAATAATAGCTAGCATTTACACAACCTTTTAAAGTTTGCAAAGCACTTTGCAAATATTATTTCATTTTATCCTCACAACAACCCTGAGAGGTAAGTGCTACTCTTATCCCCATTTTATAGTTGATGAAACTCATGGTTAAAGAGGTCAAATGACTCACCCAAGATCATACAACTAGTAAGTATTGGAAGCCAAATTTGAGCTTAGGTCTTCCCGACTCCAAGTCCAGAACTCTATGTACTTCACCACCTAGAGGAAAATAATTATATTGAAATACTGTTACCAAAAAAAAATTTTTTTAATTCATGGTCCCTGTGAAATCTATCCACTTGACCTCCAACAGACTTATGGACCCCAGGTTAAAGGACCTTTGCTTTAAAGAGTGGTCCACCATAAAGGGGTTGAATTGCTCCTTCCAGGCTGGGTAGGTCAGAGAAGTATCATTCTGCGATCTCACTCATTCACCAGAATGCCTTTCTATTGCAAAACTGACTCTTCAGCTGAATGATGAAAAAAGAGAATAAAGTTGAGGCAAGGAGATGATCTGAGCAATGGTGGCAATGCCTGAGTCACCAGCTGACTAGGAGACTGGCTGCTTTCCCACTCAGCTTGAGTGACTAATCTGTTTGTATCTTCTGGAAAGACACCTGGAAGCTATTCATCTTTCACCGAGGGTCCATTCACGTGGGAAGAATGCAATATTGTTCATTCGCCATCATTGCTTCACCCTGCGAACCAGATTGCTGCTACATCAATACACCACTGATTCAGACATCCACATAACTGATGTAACATTCTTCTGCAGGGGCTATTTTGGTCCCAGAGGCATTGGAAAGTTTCTTCAGACTCTTTTTGAAATGTTTAAGTCTCAGAGAGACAAATGACTGCAGTGAATATTGCATTAGATAGGGACTGAGGAGATCTGTACTAGGTCTACACTGGCAGTCGGCTGAACACCTTGACAGGGAATAACCCAGCAAGGGAGGATCTGGATGGCAGTATCTTAGGAGGAAAAAAAAAACACCTTTCCCCTTCCAATCTCGCTTCTGATTCTTTGTTTCCGTTCTCTTGGACTGTCTTCAAGAGGGGTTTTCAGACCATTGTTTCCATTGGCTCAAATCAAATGAGGTACATTTCCTGACTCTTCTTTCTCAGATCAGGGGTGGGGAACCTGTGGCCTCGAGGCCACAGATGGCCCTCTAAGTCCTCAAGTGTGGCCCTTTGATTGAACCCAAACTTCACAGAACAAATCCCCTTAATAAAAGGATTTGTTCTGTAAAACTTGAACTCGGTCAAAAGGTTGCACCCAAGGACTTAGAAGGCCACATGTGGCCTCAAGGCTACAGATTCCCCACCCCTGTCCCAGATACCTGAAGACAGACGGTGTGGGATGGACAGAGCTGGCACTAGGGATTCTTGTGCTTGGGGCATATATCTGATTGAGGTGAGGGCACCATGGTGGTGGCTCAGATAACAATCTGATCATGGGCACAGTCACACAAGGAGGTGGCCCATTCCCAGAGACCACAGCTTTCTCTTTCTCCACGGAAAAGGGAGGGTGGAAAGAGAAAACTCCCCACTGGGTGGAGGGTTCATGACAGTGGGATCTCTGAGTGATGGCTGAGGTGTGTTGCCAAAGGACCATTAGGTAAGGCACAAGGATGGTGGTCATGCCTCAATCTATGCTTGCACCTTGGTACAAAACCCCATTCTTCTCACACAGACTATCATTCTGGGGGTAGATTAAAGAGGAGAGAAAAAAACGTTAAGTGGTAAATATTTGAAAACACTTGTCTCCAATCCATTAGTGGCTCAGTGAATGACTTTGGTTAAGTCATATAAGCTTCTATATCTCAATTTCCACATCCAGGAAATGGGTATAATGCAATCTGCTACACATTAAAATGAGGAAGATATAACCATGAACATCTAGTATCATTTTCTCTCCTCCTGAGTTATAAATTATGGGCCAAGGAATGACCCATGCCCAGGTGAATCTGACACACTCAATAGGAAACCTGGCAAGGCATCTATACTGGCCTATTTGTACAAAGAAGAGAGTCTTTGGAACTGCTTCCCTCCATCCTCATTGAAACAAGAGGCTGAGTTAAAAGAAGTGACCTCTGTCTACCCTGATAGGTAGAAAATAATGCTAGCACTGTCCTTGCTTCCTCTGAGCTCTTTCCAAAGGATAGTGTGAGAATTACTGATAAAAACCCAATAAAGGACTTTTGAGCTCCCTGGAGATCAGCTTATATGAATAGAAGGTCTCATTATAATTTGAGACACTGGAGAATGCTCCATAGGCAGTCATCCTGGCCTGCTAGTCAGAGGATAGATTAAATAACTTCCTTTCCTTTTGATCTGATCTCTGGCTAACTTATGCTCAAGCACTGAAGGAGAATTTAATCCACTAGTGGACTGTCCCCATTAGAGGACTGCAGGGCTAAAGTTAGTACTGACCTGAACAAGACAACCGCAAGGGGGAATGGGCCAGAGTCTCTCTCATGAACTGCAAAGCAGCCAAGCAGCGTATCTGTGTATTAGTCAGGGGATGGATGCCCTATTCTATCCAGTTTCTCCTTTTAAATGTCAATAAGAAAGGGCCAGCCCTACACAAAATTCATGAAATCACAGATTTAGGGCAAAAAAAAAGGCTCCTTAGAGGTCACCACAACCACTGCCCATTTTAGAAATGAAGAGAGTGGGGCCTTAGAGGGGTCAAGCAACCTGTCCCCAAGGCTACAGAACAAGCAACAAGAGGGAGGGTTTGCAGTCAGAGGACCCAAGATCGAATCTTGTTTATTAGGCTCATTACCTATGTGACACTGGGTAAGTCACTTACACTCTCTTGGTCTTCGTTTCTTCATCTGTAAAATGAGAGGTTGGACCAAAAGGTCTCTGAGATCCCTTACCTAAGCCACAGATGTGGGATTCAAACCTTGGTCCTCTGAATCCCAGGTCAACCTCCTTTCCCTGCCTTGCCAAGAGGCAAGTTTACCTTTAGCATCCCTCCTTGCACTTCCCTTATTGATGGCTGCCCCTGCTCTCCCATGTGAGTCTCTTCCCATAGTGTCTTACTCTTGACCACCAGTCAAATTCTCTCTAAAATATTACTTGGAAAGGCCTGGAGGATCTGTCTGCTAGCCCATACCGGAATTTTGGGGCAGACCCCTTTTTATATCCTCACACAAGTTCTGGTTCTGAGGGGTGAGATAAGAGAGAAAAAGGTTGGAAAGTAAACATTTGAGAGGACTTGCCTCAGAACCATCCATTGCCCAGTAAATGATCTTGGTTAAAGTCATATAACCTTCTGGGAGTCAATTTTTGTTGTTCGGTCATTTCAGTAGTGTCCAACTCTTTGTGATCTCAATTGGGGTTTCTTTGGCAAAGGTACTGGAGTGTTTTGCCATTTCCTTCTCCAGCTCATTTTACAGGAACTGAGGTTGAGTAACTTGCTTAGGGTCACACAGCTAGTAAATGTCTGAAGCCAGATTTGAACTTAGGAAGATGAGTCTTCCTGACTCCTGGCCCAACACTCTATCCACTGCACTACCTAACTTCTTGCATGGTCTCAATAATTGTCCCCCGTAAAAGTAAGTTGAGGCGCAGCTAGGTGGCCCAGTGGATAGAGCACTGGCCCTGAAGTCAGGAGGACCTGAATTCAAATCCGGCCTCAAACCAAACACTTGATACTTACTAGCTGTGTGACCCTGGGTAAGTCACTTAACCCCAATTGCCTTAAAAAAGAGAGAGAGAGAAAAGTAAGTTGAATTTTGAAGAAAGATTTTTGAAGATTCTCTCCCAAAAAACAAAAACAAAAACCAACCTTTGTGACTGGGCTTTAACACATACCCGGATCAAACTCAATTGGAAGCACCCATGTAGGAAATACCAGGGACCTACTTCTGGGAGTAACCTCTTTCCAATGGCTATGTATCATGAACTAGCTGTATCTTTAAAACCACAGACTGTGATAGTCTCTCCTTCTTTCTCTCCAGTAATATTCAGGATGATAGGTCTTGTTCTCTTACAGCATGTCCACCACACACTAAGATGGTTGGGGGAAGATCCACCTTCCCTTTCCCTTTAGGTTCTATGGCCCAGAGAAATGGGCTGGGGATTTGGGTCTTGGTTTTTTTTTTCATTTGTCCTCTTCAGTTCTAGGAAATGGAGCCCAGGACCCAGACCTCTGAGCCATGGCAACCTTCGAGCTAAAATTCCAGGCTAGATATCACTGCCAGCCCAGTAAGGAAGCCATGAGAAGCCAGAAAGGATACTGGAACACAAACCCAGAGGGGGTGTTGGATTTGGACTTTAGTAGGACTAATGCTATATAGCAACTAAGCTAAACTGCAAACCTAATCTCTCTCCTCTCCCTGGAGACCAAGGGAGCTGAAGGGAGGATTATGGCCCCTAAGATGTGGGGGAAGGAATGTTTGTATGTTCTTGCTATACCTTTGAAGTAAATATTCCTTTGTAAAACCTAATCTGACTATTGGGTGATTAAAAGGAACTAGGGTGTTTAGACTCTTAAAATGAGGAAATATCATCAATGGAGAGGACTTGAGCCAATGGCAGAAACTAGAACCTCCCCTACTCCATTAAGGGTACTACATAACTGTAGGGAAGGGGTAGAAAAATAACATCCCTAGTCTTCAGGGGGCCTGGGAATACTTAATGGTAGAAATTCAGGCACCCCAACAGATGACAATGGGGTGTTTTGAGTGGGCTACCCACCCCCATCTCAAACCATAGCATAGAAGCCACAACCTAGTTCTGCTAACTAACAGCCCAGACCACCAAGAAACCCTCCTGCCCCCAAATCTGTCCTACACTCCTTGTCTATGAGACAGTCCCATGAATAAGGACAAACATTTGCCAACAACTTACCAATTAGCAAGACACTCCCCTGGGGCTAGAGCTCAGCTCTGGAATTGATATTCAGCAGTACCCACTCTTCCCTTGCTGACATAATAAAGTTATCATGCCTTTAATCTTATATAACACCTTTTCCCTGCAGGCCCCAGGCTAGCTTTTTACAGATATTTCCTCATTAATATTTTCAGCACCTGGATGAGGGAGTTGCAGTGTTTTATTTTCTTGAAGACAGAGGAAATGAAACTATAGTGAGGTGAATGGAGGCCCAGACACCATAACTAAGTATAAGAGATATTAGTTGTGGTCTTTGTTCTCATGGAGTGATGGTTGATGGTGAACAAGCATCATATAAATGCCTCGAGTATCCTAAAGGATATAAATCACTCTTCCCTTTGAGAAATTTCTGCATTCTGTTCTCAGGAGGGCAAAATACATATAGGAGGTGATTTTTCAAGCCCTCTTAATCCTGCTAGCCCCTCTTCATTTCTTATATAATTCCCTCCTTCATTTCTTTCTTGTATAATTCCCTCCTTCATTTCTTTCTAAGGTTTAGGAAAGGATGAGCTAAGAAGGAAGAGGAGGGGAGAAAAAAGGGAAAACCTAGAGGCAGACAGGGGTTGAGGAAGGAGGGAGAGGAACTTTATTGGAGAAAGAAAAGGGAACAGTTAGAAAAATTAACAGGAAATAAGAAACCATGGAAGGGAAGGAAAGTAGGTAAGATTGCAATGTAAATCCCAAGTTGTTGTTTTTTTCTTTTTTGCCAACCAAACTGCTGAGAGGAATGAAAACCCGCTATTCCTGGTCTCAGTCTCCCTACTGGCTCTGCTGGAGGTTGCTTTTGGACCGTCAGCCCCAGTGCCTCCTCTCCTCTTTCCATAATACCCTTATTTAGGTGAAGTCTTCACATAAGCCCAGATTAACAACTGCTCATAGTACATACTTCTTCCACTCACTTCAATAAACATTGAGCATGCACAGAGCTGCGCTAGGTGTTGGGTGGCCAAAGGTGGAGAATGACATGGTCTCTGCTCCCAAAGAGCTTCTAATCTAATAGAGAGATAAAACATACACACATAAGCATGGCGCAAGGTAGACTGTGCCAGAAGGAAAGGAGGACTCAACAACATAGTGTAAAATGAGGAAAGAGCCATCACTTTCAGCTAGCAGGATCAGGTAGCTCTTCATGTAGGTGATGGCAACAGAGCAGAGCCTTGAAAGGAGATGATTTCATCAGGCACTGGTGAAGAGCAGGTGTATTCCAGGCAGGAGAGACAAGTGCACAAAAGCAAAAGGCTGTATAAAATCAGATCAGATCAGATCAGTCCAGTACCAGAGAAGCACAGAATCCATGAAGGGGAGCATAGTGAAATAAGTCTACAAAGATAAGTTGGAGGCAGATTGCAAAGAGCCTTGAATGCTCAGCTAAGTATTTGCATAGGATTTCTGTATCTTTTAAACATAGCAAGTTTTCGAGCAAAGCAATGACATGATCAGACTTAATGCATTAGAAAAATTATTTTAGCAGCTGTGTGAAGAGAGAACTGGAGAGGGAAGAAGGAGATGAGTTAGGGGGCTATTTCAAGTAATGAGAGCCTGAACTTCAGAGGAGAGAATGGAACAGATATGAGCTACAAAGTACACTTTGTTTTGTGTCCCACTCATTTAGCCCACATACCCTCAGGACAGAGACCACATCCTTGCATGTACTCTACAATTTATCCCTAGTACTGACCAGTATTCAACATAGAAGAGATTATTCCAATTAATATTCCCTAGACTCCCTTCAGGAAATGAATGGCACATAAGATAAGCCTTACTTAGTTATCACTTCATGATTAAATTCCAAAGCCAAGAAAGAATACACAGTGCTGTAGCCTAAAAGGAACGAGGCTAGGTTAATTCTCTAAGCATAGTATTGATAAACAATAGGGGAGGCTCCCAGGAGGTCTGCAGACTTAAGGAGATGCCTGAGCTCTCACTCTATAGAGCAACAAGAGACAGTAGCTCAGATGCACAGCTTCACAATAAGATGGAAAATACAAACACATTGCCATACTATCCCTGGCTTAGGGACATTGGGAAAATGATGGGAAACGATGATAAATGCAAGTCTTCACAAAATGGTGATTGGCAGGAAAGGTGCCAGAATCCCATTCCCCAAAGTGGTAGCTTAAGCATTCTCCATCAAAGAGAATGTCTCTTTCATGAAAAAAAAATCAGGCAGGTTCTAATATTTTCATCTGCCGAGGAGAGGAGGAGACAGGGGTCATTGACAACTAGAACCAGTGTGGGAGATAGCTTTGATTCCATCTCTTCCTTGTGGCCAAGCAATTCACACCCTTGTGATCCCTTTACCAGTTTGGCTGACATTGGAATTCCAGCTACTGAGAATTCATCTCTACATTATCATAAATTGTCCTCTTCCTGTAACTGCTTCTGTCCTCATTCCTGCAGAATGAGTAATGGTTATGCAACTTGCCAATTTCCACAATACTCACATTGAGCTATCCCTCCACATGACCTTTGCTAGAATCAGTCTTGTAGAATGGGGTTGGAATGGAAAAAATGGGGTTCAGATTCTAGCTCCTCCACTCTCCTGACTGATGACTGACTGCCTGGACCACAATTTCAGGAGGCACCTGGCTATGCTCTAATTCACTCAGTCTCAACCCTCCAGACCTCTTCTCCTCCTCCTCCTCCCAATGTAGTTATCCGGTCTCCCTCCTCACCATCTTCTTTTTTATCTCCCTCATTAGAATACCATCTCTGTTGTCTTTGCTGGCATCTATGTCCCTAGTACTTACCACAGTACATAGCACAGAGTTTGTGCTTAATAAATACAGGGCATAGTGACTGAGGGCTTTGCCAAAATTAAGAGAGTACTGATAGGGAGGAGGAAGGGAAAGGAATAAGCATTTACATAGCACCTACTATGTGCCAGGCACTATGCTAAGCACTTTTACAAATATTATCTCTTTTGATCCTCACAGCAACCTGGGAGGTTATCCTACTTTATAGCTGAGGAAACTAAGGCAAATAGAGGTTAAGTGACTTGCCTAAGGTCACATAGCCAATAAATGTCTGAGGCTGGATTTGAACTCAGGTCTTCCTGATGCTAGTACTCTATTCACTGGGCACCAGCTGCCTCTCCTTGACAGAATTTGTACTGTACTTCAGTAGGTAGGAATAACTGGACTTAACATCTAGCTAGCAAGAATAATCAGTGAAATGGGAAGCTACCAGATTTAGCAAGATGAGTTCAAATAGGAAGCTCTCCCCAAATGAGCTCCTCCTGAACTCACTCTCCTGATATCATCACCATCAACATCATCATCACCATAGCTAATATTTCTATCACACTTACTATGTGCCAGGCACTGAGCTAAGCATTCTACAAATATATTATATTATTTGATCCTCACAGTAATCCTGGGAGATAGGTGCTATTACCCTCCTTTTACAGATGAGGAAACTGAGGCAAACAGAGGTGAAGTGACTTGCCCAGGGTCACACAGCTAGTAAGTGTCTGAGGATCTTCCTGACACCATGCCAGTGCCCCCGTGCCCCCTAGCTGTCCCTGGCTCTCTATCTTATGGGACAGTGTATACAGGGAGCTTTGTGTCCTTGAGGATCTCTCAAGGACACAACCCTCTCAAGCGAGAGGGTTAAACTACATGATATTCCATTTGATTAGATTGTAAGCTCCTCCATTAGTTTGTGAGTTCCTCCATTAGACTATGAGCCCCTCGAGGGCAGGGACTGTCTTTTGCCTCTTTTTGTGTCCCTGGAGCCTAGCACAGTGCTGGGCATACAGTAGGAGCTTAATAAATGTTTACTGACTGACTGATACCTAAAGTCTATTCCAGCTCAAAATTCTATGATGCAAAACTTGATTAAAAGATGTATAGAACTGAAATAAGATTCTTCCTTCCTGTGAAGTGGTATAATAGAGTCCATAGAGAGGAGGCCTTGAAGTTGAGAAGATCTTGGTTAAAGTCCTGCTTCTGACTCATACTGACTATATGATCCTAAGCAAGGCCCTTAGACTTTCAGTGCCCCCAGGTAACCCTCTGAGGTTATAAATTGCTGGGCAGTTGCCAAAGTATATTGATAGAGTTTCCTCATCAGATGGTCCCTACACCTAGGGGTTAAAAAAAAAGATTCTTCGATCTTCTCACCCTCTTGCACTTGGTTCCAGCCAAGTTGGACCTTCTCCTCGCAGGTACGCAAGTGTATCTCCCCTGCCCATGTTTCTACCAGTGTTGTCTCTTCCCTATCTCCCAAACCCAGCTGTGACAGGATATTGTGATTTCAATGCTGGTAAGCTTCTTAATTCATCATCATTCATCCCTGCTGACTCATTTGGACAAGAGGACTTTTCCTTGGACCAAGGTTACCCCATGATTTTTAGTTTCTCCTTGAGCCATATTTCTTCCATAGCCATTGTCCTTTTCAAAATGACGTTGGCTTCCCATATATAGTGTCTATTCCTGGGAACTGTGTAACAATGGGGGCAATAATAGAACTCTGGCTTCTCTGTCAAGACCTAAACTTGTCTCGCTCTTCCCTACATGCTTACTAAGGGAATTAGTAACATCCACATTAATGGGTGGGTGTCAATGGTGCCTGTAAAAGCCAGTCAGATTATGAATAAACCACTTCTTTGGAGGACTTGCTGTGGGACCACCTATAAGGTATGATTAGGGTCTCTTAATCTTCCCGGTTATAATGAAAAGTGAGGGCTTCCATACTCCATTGGGTGTGGAGATCTCAGAGACAATGTATTCCAAGGACTAAAGCCTTGGGGTTTTAGATGAGCTCTACAAAAAGTATCACAGCCTATGAAGCCCCATCTAATTTTGGGGGGGGGGGGGCTAGGCAATGGGGTGTAGTGACTTTCCTAGGGTCACACAGCTAGTAAGTGTTATGTGTATGAGGTCAGATTTGAACTCAAGTCCTCTTGAATCCAGGACCAGTACTCTATCCACTGCGCCACCTAGCTGCCCCCACCCAATTCTCCTAAGAGAAGTCAACAAGCATTTATTAAGCACCTACACTGTGCTAAGAGGTGAGTATAGAAAGAAAGGCAAAAATAGCCCCCATCCTCATGGAGCTCACAATCTAATGGGAGAGACAACATGCACACAACTATGTACAAACAAGATACACAGAAGATGAATTGGAGAAAGTCACAGAAGGAAGACACTAGTAATAGGGTGATCATAAAGGGCTTCTTATAGAAGGTGGGATTTATGGGACTTGAAGGAAGCCAGGAAAACCAGAGAAGCCAGCAGACAGAGATGGTCCATTGTGTAACTGATTTCTTTTCACATATTATTCAATCATATAGCATATGTTTATTGAGCATCTTCTCTGTGAAAAGCACTGCTAGATGATGGGATGTAAGGATAAATAAAACAGTGCCTACCCTCAGGGAGCATACAGTCTAGCAATGGAGATGAGATGCCTACACAAATAACTATAGTATAAAATGTGACGAGTGCACAGTGAAGATGCAGAATCTTGCAAGAGAAGAGAGGAAGATGAGAATACATTTAGTTGGGAGAAGGGGATTTCATCTGGGCCTTTAAGGACATGCCTCTTTCTTTCAGGGGCTGGAGATAAATAAAAGAGCATTGCAGACATGCAGAATAGTGTGAGAAAAAGAATGCAAGAGACATGTTCAGGAAATGGGGAAAGAATTGGTTTGTCCAAGCACAAAATGCCTAAAGGGAGAAGCAGTGTGAAAGAAAACTGTAATGAGATTGTGATGTCCTCAAATGCCATAATAAGGAGTATGGACAGGGGCACACTGGTAAATGATTAAGGACTAGCTCTCAAGGAGGGGGAAATGTATTCATGACATACTTTTAAGCTTAATCTGAATTATTTCTCCATCACTTTCTTAAGCCTAGATCAGAGATATCAAACCAGTGCCCTGCAGGCTACAATGCCAGGCGACACTGAACCAGATTAAAATGTAATTGAGAAATATTTAACAAAATAAATAAAAAATACAGTGGGACATAGGTAATCTTAATATATGGTTTCCCAAGTCAGTATGAAGTCTCAGGAATCCTCATGTAAGATTTAGTGGGCTTCATTTCTATTTGAGTTTGAGACCACTGGCAAGCAACCAAGAACACAATAAATCAAATTCTGATTTGTGTTTGCTGATTTCTGAGCTATAAATACTCTCACTGAAAATTTAACTATCAATTCTCTCTGTGGGAGAGAGGAGGAAGGGGGGTGATCAAGTCGGCCCTTACACACCCTTGCATACCCCTGAGTGTGGATTTTATTTTCTAAGCAGTGGGGAGAAAGTTTTTGAGTGGGATAATGATGTGATCAGTATGAACTGGCCTTCAGAGAGACAGGGAGGGGATAAGGAACTACAGCCTGTGAGACAGTATAGGAGGGTATTAATATACAACAGGTGGAAAGATGCCCTGAACTAGAGTGGCTATAGCAGGAATGGAAAGGCGGGGATAGAGATAAAACAGATTTTATGTACAATCAATAGACAGAGATTAATTCAAAGTGTGGGATGATTTTAAAAAGGGGGGGGGGATATTCAATGATGACCTTGAGGTTCCTAGCCTGGATGGAGCTGTTAACAGAAAAAGAGTCAATTAAATTGGTGTGGAGGGATAAAAGACTTGGAAATTCCTAGGGACAAAAAATCTTTTATGATGTGTCATGCTATGCAGCTGGCAGAATCTGTGGGAATTTTTTCATCTCTTAAGATCAAATTTTCAGCATTTAAACTGAAATCCCAAAGGATAAAATAGGGCTGCTGACATCACACTCTGTCCCAGCTGCTAAGACAAGGAAACCCCAAGAGCACTTGTAAACAATGAATCCAGAACCTCTCTGAATTGCAAAACTGTAATAAAAAAAAAAAGACAAATCTCTAAATAGCAAGAACAGATTCCCACAACTGAGGGTCTGACAAAGTGCCTTAAAAACTTTCAGCTGAGAGTGGCTGCAATATCATTGGGTTATTTTCAGGTCAGGGGCATCCAGTTCCATAAGTGAGTAAACTGATATGCCGGACATACTTCAGACATCCTGATTGCACATAGGAAGTGATTTAGGAGTGATGAATTAAACCTGTGAAAATAAGAATTTTCTATATTATATAACTTAAGAGCGAAAGTCAGTGTGGTAGAGTGGAGAAATGGTTGGCCTTGAAGCAAAGATTTTTTTAACACATGTCAGACTTCACATTCTCTCTAGTAGATTTCAACTTATTAGGTCTAGCGCATCGTTTTAGATTTTTGAGATCTTTTTGGATACTGACTCTATGGGCCTCAGTTTTCTTCATGGGTGAGGAAAGAGAAGAATTCACCCAGTGTGGAGGTCAATGAAGGCTTTAGAAAGAAAGATAAATTGGAGATGAGACCTGAAGAAAGAAACAGTGGGGGCATCCCATTCTAGGCATATAGTGGGTATATGTGCACCTAGTAGGAACTCAATAAATTGAATGAATGAATGAATGAATGAATGAATGAAGAGTGGCTTTTGTTTCCTCTTAGACTATTTACTGCTTTACCATTTATGAGGAATTTTTTATCCTATAGCTCAAATTATCTTATAAAATTTGTTCTGGAATCTTTTCAAGGTATTTGGATAAGAGGAAAAAAATGGGGTACTCTATCTAACAAATAGGATCACCATTGTCCTCTAAAAATAGAGGGAATGAAGCTAGACTAGAACCAAGGTCCTGTACCTTCTGATCCAGAGGTGCTGCCCAGCTCAGCAAAGGGAAGAGTTTCTGGTGGGACATATGCAGGAAACACTTTATAGTTCTTGATACTATAACAGGGGACTGGCCTATGAAAGCCCAGGACTCTGACCAATGCAATTCCCTGCATGGACTTTAGCATTCTATGTCTTTTTCCTTTCCATTTAAGATGTAGAGAGGAGAGGTTTTTTGATTGGCCAATGTGTGCCTAAGGTTTTTTTTTATTGGCCAATGAGATAAAATTGTTGTGCCTAGGACACAACAATTTAGGCTCCTGTAGGAGCAACTGGACCTCTTTCCTACTGGCTATATCTAGGTGAGAAGAACAAACTATTATGGGGCTCCAGCTGAGGAAGGGTTCACAGGCCTCCTCTTGCCCAGTGCAGAGGTCCCATGAGCACACAGCACTGCTGTTGCTTCTGTCTCATATCTACTCTATCATGCTCTTAGATAAAGAAGTATTGGAGATAGAACGACCTTGAAACCTTCAAAAGGTTTGAAGAGCAAACTGCCAGAGGCCCCCAAACTTGAGTCTAAATCAGAATTTGCTGGTAGACAAGTGAGATACAATCACCGCACTAAGGATTCTCCTACCTAACCCAACCCAGCAGGGGGTCAACTGAGACGGCATGCCCTGATGCATCAAGGGAGCAATTCACCCAGCTGCTATGCTATGCTATGCCCCCTCAGAGGGGAATATGGTAGAGCAGATGCTTTGTAGCAATTGCTGTAAGTTTCAGCCCACTCCCAACAGGACCTGAGGTGTTAAAAGGAAGAATGTGCCAATGGTTCAGGGGGGAGATGTTTTAGTGCTTTGGTTACAGTTAAACATCACTTTGGAAAAGCTAATTGGTTGAATAATAACACAGTACTAACTACTGGGTCAATTAATGATATTGGAGAGATACTAACTATAATTGGTAAATGACATTGGGGAAAATACACCAGAATAGGAGCTCAAGCAGATAGTATGAGAAGGATACTCTATTGCCCCTCATTGGTACTTGCAGAATGCTGAGCAGCAAATGAAGCCAGCCAACCATCTGGGGACCAATTGGTCAGTAGCAGGAGTGGGAGGTGGGATAAGGATTCCAACAGCTTACAAAGTATGATAAGTATCAGTTCAGGAACACCTGGGAATCCATCTCCTCTACACATTTTTTACATCTCAAACAGAGCCAATATATGACTAGTATGCACTCACTAGGCCACCAGCCTACTCTAGGCCCTCAACATCTCTTATCTGGACCACTTAATAGGCTCCTAGTTGATCTCCCTGCTTCTAACATCTCCCTCTCTAATCCATCTTCCACACAGCTGCACAAATAAATCTTCCTAAGACATGGTTCTAATCATATCTTACCCCTTCTTAAAAATCTTTGAAGGTTCCCTCTTGCTTTTAGGATAAATTAACAGATGCCTCAGCCTGCTATTTTTTAATCAAGCATTTTTTCCTCCATCCCAGCTCCCCTCATACCAGAAAGAAATAAAGAGAGAAACAAAAAGAAAGAGAGAGGAAGGAAGGAAGGAAGGAAGGAAGGAAGGAAGGAAGGAAGGAAAGAGGGGAGAGGGAAGGAAGGAGAAAAGAAGAAAGATAAAATCTTATAACAAATATACAGTCAAGTGACATAAATTCCCATATTGTCCAAGTCTGAAACTATGTGTCTCATTCAGCTTATTTAGTCCATGACCTTTCTGTCTGGAGATAGGTAGCATTCTTCATCATTGGTCCTCTGGAGTAATGATTGAACATTGTGTTGACCAGAGGTCTTACCTCCTTTCTCTATTGCACTATCTCTCCTCTCTTTCTCAGCTCCTAGCTGGCCACTCCCTCCTACCTGTTTTCTGTCATCAGTCCTACTTGCTGATCAAACTCTGAATAATTGATGACCAGCCTCCTCCCTAAAATAGGACAAAATTTAATATATGTATAGCCATGCTCCCAAAACAAATAGAATCATAACACAATGGAGTTTAAAGGAATTTTAGAGATCATCAAGGGTTTTTTGTGCATTTTTTGCATTTATAATGCAAAAGTAGTCTTCACTTTTTCAAACTTTCTCTACAGGGGTTCCTTAATGTATTTAAAATATGCTTAAAATTTACACTCAACTTTTTGCTAACATATTTCTTACATGTATCAAAGTAGGCCTATATTTGGCTATAAAGCATCATTTTCAAAAGGATTCTTTTTGTCTCTTTTCTCTTCCTTTTCTAGACTGAGAGGAGTTCCTATGGTTCAGCATCTTTCTCCTCCTAGCCAGTCTTTTATTTCTACTCAATTTCCCATAATGCATTGGTTAAGCACAGTCATGCTGGTGTGATGTGAAGCCTTCCCTGACAGCTGCAACCCACATTGATCTACCCCTTCACTGAGCTCCTATTGTACTTATTGTCTGCACCACACAATTAGCACTTTATTATATACTGTCTTGTTCTCTAATTGTCTGCACCACACAATTTAGCACTTTATTATATACTGTCTTATTCCTTAATTGTTTCATGTGTTTATGTCTCTTCTTCCTATCTAAATGGCAGAGTTGGTATCTTATCTTCCTTCTATATCCTTCATAGGAACTAGCACAGTCGCAAAAACATAATAGAAACTCAATAAATACTTGCTGGTTCATTGATTGATTGATTGATATTAAATGGACCTGATGAATTCTAGACAGTAGATAGTGATGGATTGCGGAAAACTTAGTGGATGCTCCCACTTCCGCCATGGCAGTCTTACCTGCACTGTGATTCTGGCAAGTGACTTAGACTATGCCTCAGTTTTCCGACAAAACAGGATTACAATAGGAACAGAA
>NW_020954567.1:22646092-22672951 GCF_900497805.2 Vombatus ursinus
ACATCTTCATCTAGAGACAGTAAGTAGTCATTATTATTTCTGTTCCTTGTAGCCAGAATGGTATTGTGGAAAGGAAGTATCTCTCACAACCATGCCTAGAATGAGAAATCTAAAATGAAAAGTCACATATACAGAAGATTACAAAATAAATCATTTTAATTACATAAAATCAAAACCCTTTTGCCAAAACAAAATTAACATGCCTAGAATGATAAGAGAAACCATCAAGTGGGAAAAAGTCTTCATATCAAATAAGACCAATAAATGTCTGATATCCAAGATATATGTATATATATATACACACATATTACATATACAACACATATCTAGTTATATATGCACATATATATGTAAACACACATGTATGTATAAGTTTGTTTGTGTGTATATATACCTAAAGGCTTTAGACAGGGCAGCTAGATGGCACAGAAAGACTTCCTGAGTTCATATCTGGCCTCAGACACTTACTAGCTGTGTGACCCCAGGCAAGTCACTTAACCCTGTTTGCCTCAGTTTCCTCATCTGTAAAATGAGCTAAAGAAGTAAATGGCAAACCACTCCAGTGACAAGAAAACCCCAAATGGGGTCATGAAGAGCCAGACATGACTGAAACAACTGAAAAATAAAAGCTTTAGGATGTAGATCCTTAGTGGCCTTGTGAAGGAATGGAACTATATTTAGAAACATATGAGACAAATACATGAAACTAAGAGCCACTCTTCAATAGATTAGTGGTCACAGGATATGAGTCATTTAAAGAAAGCATTTTATATCAATGATATATGAAAATACGCTCCAATTTGCAATAAGAGAAATGTAAATTAAAACAATTCTGAGATTTCACGTCATCCTTATCAAATTGGCAAAGATAACCCAAAAATGTAAATGTTCAATGTAGGAAGGGCTGTGGTAAAACAGGCAGACTATGTGGGGAAGCTATGAATTGGTCCCACTGCATACAATTTGGAATTATACAAGAGAAGTGACTAAAACTACTCATACCCCATTAATGGACATAAATCCTGAAGAAACAAGAGACAGAAATAAAGGCCCTACATAGACCAGAATAGTCTTAGCACCACTTTTTGTGGTAGCAAAGAACTGAAAACAAGATGACTACCTATAGATTTGGGAATGGCTGAACAAACCATAGCGTATTAATACATATACAGAGGTAGCTGGATAGCAATGGATACAGCATTGAAACTGGAGCCAGGAAGACTTGAGTTCAAATCACTTCTCAGGTACTAGTTGGGTGACCCTGAGCAAGTCACTGAATACGTGTCTGCCTCAGTTTCCTCATCTGTAAAATGGGAATAATAATAGTACCTACTTCCCAAGATTATTGTAAGGAGGAGATGAGATAATATTTGTAAAGTGCTTTGTAAACCTTAAAGCATTATAGAAATGCTAGCTATTATTACTATTAGCTAATAAAATATTATTGTGCAGGAAGAAATGATAAATGTAGGCAATTGAGAGAAATGCAGAAAAGACTTATATGAATCAATGCAAAGTGAAGTGAGCAAAACCAGAAAAGGAATATACAAATTACTGAAATAACTGCAATGGTGAAAATAAAAAAGAACAGTAAAAGGAAGCTAGCCTCTGCTATAGTGACCAATCTCTTTTAAATTTGTTTTTTATTCTAAACTTAACAAATACCAAATAAAGTGGGCATTTCCATATACACAATAGAACATAAAAAGGAAGGAAGGAACAAGTATTTATTAAGGGCTTATTATGTGCCAGAAACTGTGCTTTACAAATATGATCTCATTTTATCCTCACAATAACCCTAGGAGGTAGGTGCTATCATTATCCCCATTTTACAATTGAGAAGACTGAGGATAAGTGACTTGCCCAGGGTCACTCAGCTAATAAGTGTCAGAAGGAGGATTTGAATTCAGGTCTATCCTGACTCCCAACCTGGCACTCTAGTCATTGAGCCACCTAGCTAAGTATTATATAGTAAACTGCAGATCTCTACCAAGTACTGCCTGCTTTTCCTTGTAAAAATAAATTCAACAAGCAACTTTCAAAGCTGTCTGTCCTGCTCATCTGTGATTCTTTCTCACCTTCCTTCTCTTATTTTCTTTGTAGTTTTAAATGACCTTTTCTATTTTTTCCCCTCCTATGTCATCATTCCTATTGGAAAAAAAGAAAAGAAAGAAAAAAGGAAGGAGGGAAGGAAGGAAGGAAGGAAGGAAGGAAGGAAGGAAGAGAGGAAGAAAGGAAGGAAGGAAGGACCCTTGTAACAAACATGCATAGACAATTAAGCAAATCTCCCCATTAGCCATTTTCTCAAAAAAAAAGCCTGTCTTATTTTGTATCTTGAGTCCATCACCCCTCCCTCAGCCAGCAGAAAGTATGCTTCATCATCAATACTTTGGAATCGTGACTGAATATTTCATTGATCAGAGTTCTTCAAGCTTGCAAAGTTGTTTTCCTTTTGACTCTGGATCAGTTTACCTGTCTTTCCTGGAATGATTCCTTTCATCACTTGTTATTGCACAATAATATTCCTTTGTATTAATATATCACAATTTGTTTAACCATTCCCCAATTGATAAGCACCTCTTCCACCTTAGTTTCCAGCTCTTTGCTGTAATTTTTTAAAAGCTACCATAAATATTTTTTGTTCTTTTCCTCTTTCTCTGATCCCTTTTGGGTAAAGGGTTGGTGGTGGTATCACTGGGTTGAAATAACCAAGCTTGGCCCAAAAGAAGGAGAAAACAACAGAGGCAGAATGTTTCGTACACTGTCAGATATGGTTGTTTTGATTAAATTATTTTCTTTGTTATAAATAAGGGGTAGAGGACTTCTAAGATGAGAGCATATTAAGACCTAGAGGAGCCATAAGCTTCTCCATTCAATCCAGGACTGCACAGGAAAGCTGGAGAAATCTGAAGAGTCTCTGAGTGGAGACAAGCCATGGTAGGCAGACTGCTTAGCACTCAAAGCAGCCCAAATCTACACCACAACACAGGGATAGATCATAGCCCAAGTGGCCTACAGCACAGTGGGAGCCAGGGTCAGACTAGTGTGTATAGCGCAAGGCCCAGACTGAGTCTCTGCAGGAGACAGGGCCAGGGCAGCACCTAGGAAGCAAAACACCTGGCACAATTTCAGCACAGCTGACAACGTCTGGATGGCACTTGTCAGGGACACAGCAATAGATGGAGTCCTGATTCAGGACTACATGCCAGCAGGAGACGGAAAAGGGTCTGAGGACCTAAATTAAGACATAATGAGACCAATCCCAAACTATAGAATTCCTACAGAGGGAGGGGCCTCAACTGCCGCCATATCCAAGATCAAACAGGGCCAGGCTTTACCATCCAACAGTATGGGAAGAAACAGAGGCTTTCCCAAGCAAACCTAATCCAGAAACTGAGGCTTGAGATAGGAGTAAATATAAGAAAATATTGAACATAATGAAGAGATACTCTGGATGGAGAGAAAAATCCAAAAGGTAAACCCAGAAGAAAAGAGCCTCAGAGGATAGAACGACATGGTCACAAGGACTATAAGAATACCTGGAAGAAACGAAGCACAAGATATAAAACATAAGGCTGAATGAAATGAGAGCTAGGGAGGAAAGAATGGGGAGGAGAAGTGCTAGCTTAGAAGAGAAGATGGCAAACCTTCCCTAAGAATCATATGTTAGGGTAATTTTCTCATGGGAGTTCTAGCTTCTCTCAGCAGAAGCTGAGGGTCACAACCTGTTGCATGGCAAAAACAAGGAAGTCTCACAAGACCTCTCCTTTACTGACACACAGCTCCCATGGTTGGCTCCACTCTCCTCTCATTGGGAGAAAAGTCCTACTCATACCCCTGACACAAGGGCTGCAGGTGTCCAGCAGACTTGGTGATTGGCTATCACGTGGAGAGCATGCTTTGATCAGGTGTTACTAGGGATATAAAAGAAAGCTACTAGCACTTAATAAACGGAGCTTCTGCCGTCTCACTGTCTCCCGCCTCATCAATGCACCACCGGGTTAAGAGTATTGAGCTGGTCTCATGCTCACCACTGCAGCAGCCGCATCAATCATACTCCTTGAAAATGAGAATAAGATTGAGGATTCATTTTAAGATTAAGATTCACCTTTCCATATGTTTATCCATGCCTACATTGGTATCAATTTGATACAAAGAGGACACCTTTTTTTTTTATTCAGAGGGGACTATTAATTTTTTTCTTCCTCCATACCAGTAGTGTTCCTTCTTCCTCTAGGTGTTTTGGGAAGCAGTCCCAAGTAATTAGAATTGGAGTTGGAACACTAGCCAGCTCCCCAAGGGGAACATCATTAGCAGAGTGCCTAAAAGATCTGTGCTGAGCTCTGGTCTATGTTTTTATCATTGGCTTAGATAAAAGCTTATAAGCTCAGCCAAACAAAAGCAATAACTCCAGAAGACAATAAGAAATATTAAAACAAAACCAAAAGATTAAAAAAAAAACAGAAGAAAATGTTAGGTATATACTACTAGGAAGGATTAGAGACTGAGTGGGGAGGGGGAAAGGGTAGGGAAATTTTAAAATGACTAATATAAAAACTGAAAGTATTAATAAAACTTATTTTTAAAAAATAAAATTAAAATCCTTATTAGATGGTGAAAGACAATATACTTCCAAGAAAGAGAGAAATTAAATGGGTAGGGAAATGGGAAAGGAAGGGAAGGGAAGAAAGCTTTGTAGCTCTTAGCACTATGATAGGGGACTGCCCAATGCAATTCCTCATATGGATTTTGGTATTCTGTGTCTTTTTCCTGTACACTTAATATGCAGGGAGTAAAGGCTTTTTGATTGGCCACAGAGCTAAAACTGTTTTACCTAAAGAAGACTCCCATAGGAGTAACTGGACCTCTTTCCCACCTGGCTACATTTAGGTGAAAGGAGCACAAACTATTATGGGCCTCCAGATGAGGAAGCATTCACAGGCCCTAGGAAGATGACCTACAAGATCTTATCTAGCTCTGACATTTGGAGATTTTTTGCAATGCTGCTTTTAAAGAATTTTTATATTCACACTTAAGGTTTATTAAGGTCTTTCCATCATTTTCCTCAATTTCAGGGGACATCATACTTGTAGTGTTAAGTATTGTTATCAACATAAGATAATACCTCTTTTTGCCTTGTGCATTCACTAGCTGGAATGCCAATTTGCTTTTTGCTGCTCTGTATATGCAGGGTGATGGCTACTCCATTTGTTTCCCTATCAGGTCAAAGGGGCAGCTATATTTAGGCATAAGTCCCCTCTACCTCCCATATCATACTCCAAGTAAACAACAGGGGAACTGTCCAATGTACAGCTTTAACAGAATCCAGCCAGGGCATGCCACTTTTGCCTGTTCTGTAAACATTTAGTAGAAACGATAATGGGTTAGTCACATTTCTCTGAATTTGAGGCAAACATTCTGTTCTGCTGTGCCATCTGCTTTTTTTCTCCAGCACTGATCAATATATTTTTCTATTCTGGATGTGCCCCTGACCTTCATGTTCTTCAGCTGACCAGCACCAAGTCAAAAGTAGCAAGTCCAAGAGTTGCTCAATTAGACACATTCCCAAAGCAGAACTACTCTAGTCCAGGGTTTACCTGGAGGACCTACACTGACCTGGACCATCCCTATTCCCCAGGCTTCTTGCATGGCTGGAATGATCTAGGTGGCCTGGAAAGCATGGGTAGTTTAGTAAGATTGAAGATTCAGCTTAAGTAAAGCCTTCCATATGTGTATTCATGCCTACATCTATATCAATTTGATATAAACAGAAGGATATCTTTTGGGGATTCAGTAGGGGCTATAAATTGTTTCCTACTAAGTACCAGTAGTGTTCCTTCTTCCTCTAGGTATTTTGGGAAGTAGTCCAATGTAATTAGAATAACCCTAGGGGCAGCTAGGTGGTGCAGTGGATAGAGCACCATCCCTGGAGTCAGGAGGACCTGAGTTCAAATCCGGCCTCAGACCAAACACTTGACACTTACTAGCTGTGTGACCCTGGGCAAGTCACTGAACCCCATTGCCTAGCCAAAAAAAAAGGCTAACTCTAGCCAGCTCCCCAAGGGGGCATCATTAGTGGAGTGCCTCAGAGATCTGTGCTTGGCCCATGCCTACATTTTTATCATTGTCTTGGATGAAGGCTTGTGATCTCAATATGAAAACCACAGCATAATTAATAGAGAGTTAACTTGGAATGTTGACATGGATGGAAAGCCCACTGTTTGGGCATCAGGAAAAAGGATGCAAACTATAAGTTACCATGAGCTAACATAGAATTGTAATTCAGAAGAGAATTCTCCTTTCTAAGGCATGGAGGAAGATGGTCCCTAAAACCACTAGCAGACCTCTTAGATGGAGACCTAGGATTCGTAACCCCAGAACAAAAAAGTCTGTAGAAATAAAGGCCCTCTGATTCTCGGTGGTGACATAATGGGCCAGGGGAGAGCCACGTCTTAGGAAACTGAATAAACAAGAAGTTACGACTGCTAAGGCATCGTTGGTGATTTTGTGAAGCTCATCAAGACGAGTACCACAGGATTGGAAAGGAGCAAATGTCCCAATTTTCCAGAAAAAAAAAAGAGAATAGAATGGGGTAGGCAGACTATAGGCCAGTGATTCTTGGATTCTTAGCTAAGTTCTAAAAGGCATTTTAAACGAATAATTAGTGAATGTCTAGAAAAACATCGATGGCAAAGGGTCAGCATGGCTCCCTCAAGAAGAGGTCATTCCAGACTCACATTATTTCCTCTTCTTGACAGGGTTATAAGCTGTTAGATGGAGGAAATGCCAAAGACAGAGTTAGCCTAGATTTTAGAAAAAAATTGAGTTTTTCATGCTACTACTATGAAAAAGACCCAGAGATGTGGGCTAAATGAAAGTTCACGTGTGTATGTGTTCCAAACTGGTTGAATGTCTGGATGCAAAGTCAGCTTGGTAGGGAACAGAGTAGGTAGGGAGTAGAGTGCCTTAGAGATCTGTGCTTGGCCCAAAACTGTTTTTTGTTTTATTTGTTTTTTATCAATGACTTGGATAAAGGGCTTACAAGGTCAATGTAAACAGCATAGCTGACTGAATGGAGGGCTGGACTTGGAGTAAGGACTAACTAAGCTCCCATCTTGCTTTAGTTACTAGCTATGTGACCCTGGCAATCTACTAAACCTCTCTGAGCCTTAGTATCCCCATTTGTAAAATAATAATAAAAATAATAGCATCTATCCCCCAAGTTTGTTGTGAGAATTAAATGAGATAATCAGGAAAACATTTTATTATTAATATATGGCAGTCCAAAAAGCCAATGTGATTCTAGGCTGCATTAAGAGAAAGATAACATCCATGACTCATAGTCCTGCTATACTCTGTCCTGGTTAGACCGTATCTAGAGCACTATGTTCAGTCCTAAATGTCACATTTTAGGAAGGACATCGATAAGCTAGAAAACAGATAAAGGACAACCAAAATGGGGGAGGACCTCAAGTTTATGCTATCAGGGATCAGTCGAATGGACTAGGGAGATTTAGCCTGGAAAAGCAAAGCCCTAAGGGAAATATAATAGCCATCTTCAAGTATTTGAAGGTCTGTCATGTGGGAAAGGGAATACACATGTTCTGCATGGCAAGCACATCTCAATTGCTTTTCCATTCATGGTCTCCTGTAGGGTCAATGTTCACTGAGTTGTAAGATTCAGCACTTGAGGGTTCTCTGCTGTTCCCTCTCTGGGCAGGCCCCTAGATTCAGGTGCTAATTCCTCCTGCAGCAAATCTGATGCATCCTTCTACTCACACCTCCAGCCTCTCTTTCCCCACTGTTCATCTCAAGACCTCTTGTGAAGAGGTGCAGTCTTACTATTGCAGTTTCATCAGGGAAAATGGCCCCAGGTCCAGAACTAGGCTTTCCCCACCATGATGTTATCCTGCCTTCTTTTTGCTTCAGCATACACAAGCTGTTGTGACTGAAAAGGAAAAAAAAAATACATATATATATACATATATGAGTATATATATACATACATATACACACATATACATATATATAATATATATATTACCTAATGGCCAACTTTCTGGAGATGAGAGTAGTTCCTCATAGGGATTGTAAGATTTAGGGTTCAGATAAACTTTAAATATTACCTAATGCAGCTCCCTAAATATTACAGAGGAGAAAACAATGGCCCAGATTTGACCTGACCTGACTTGCCCATGGTCACACAAGTAGTAAACGGTAAAACTGAGATTCAAATCCAGGTCTTCTGATTTTAGTCCTAGATTCTTACTATGCTGCAGACAAGCATAAAAGTATGTATATGCGGGCAGGGAGGTCATAAAGGAGACAGAGTGCCAGGCCTGAAGTCAGGAAGAATTTATCTTCCTGAGTTCAAATCCAGCCACAGACACTTACTTGCTGTGTGACCCTGAGCAAGTCACTTAGCCCTGTGTGCTTCAGTTCCTCATCTGTAAAACGAGCTGGAGAAGGAAATGGCAAACCACTCCAGTATCTTTGCCAACAAAACCCCAAATGGAATCATGAAATCAGACACGACTGAAAACGACTGAACAACAGTAACAAATGTATATATACTCCAACACAATGACCTATCTTGACCTCAGGGAACAGAGAAACATACTTGCTTCCTTTGGGTAGAGTAGAATGTTGCATATATGTTTATACATGATCTATGTGTATGTTTATACATGTATGTGCATAACAATAGCAACCACTCATGGACTGAGGGAACTACGGCACAAAGAGGTTCCTCTCAGCTGTAGACCCATGCCTCTTTGGTGAATCAGGTTTAGTCCCGGGGAGACTGACCCCTAAAAGAAAGATCAAGCTATTTTTCTAGCATTCTTTAGTTCTTCCCTCCCTTCCCCAGAGCCCCCGAGAAATTTACTTAAAGCTAAGGTTTTCTCTTATGTTTACGGTCTCCCAAAATAAGGAATAGAAAAATATTCAATGTATAAAATACTGTAAAATCTGGCACAGGTTATTTCCTCCATACAAAAGAAATGCTGCTTGATGATGATGATGATGATGATGATGATGATGATGATGATGATGATAATCACAGCATGCATTGACAAGCACTTAAAACAGGATACTGCAACTTATAATTACTGTTATATTCTCCCAAGGGTTTAAGACTTAAAAGCATCAGAACTTGAACAAGTTTGTGGGACTTCTGAATAGTCATTTTACATTTCATCTCAGCTCTGTACTGTCTCCCTCAATGCCCATGACATCTGGAGAGCTGAGCTAGGGTGTAGGCTCCTCTTCCTTGCTGGTCATCTCCTCCAAGAAGTAGTGGTTGTGGAGAGGGTACCTACCTAGGATCCCTAAACTTCTCAAATTCAGAAGGCTGCCTCCAAGCCTTGCTATGTCTATCTGGGAGTTACAATTCAATCACCTATCGCTTAAGAAATAAACAACAAAGAAGGGGTGACCAGAAGCCCAGACTCAAGTACATCTAGCTAAGCCCCTGCTCTTAGGTAGAAAAGGACACCCTTCCCCATGACTACTCTTCTCAGAAAATCCCAGGTTGCGTGGATACCACCTGGAGAATCAACGAAAGCTAGAGAAGCAAAGGGCAGAGTCATTCCCTTTTTTAGATTCTCTGAATAAGTGGTTCTTCCTGCCAATAAACAGATTGTTTTATTGTCTCAAAACACTAACCTTGAACATTGATCTCCACCTGTTCCCAGAAGTTGTCGGAAGAGCTCTAGTCCACTGTCCTTGGGAAAGCCCCGAAGGGGTATATGATCCATGAGGTATAACCCCCATCTAAAAACATGTATGTATGTATGTATGTATGTGTGTAGATAGATATAGATATAGATATATAGATATGTACTGTTGAATCTCCACCTCAAGAATGTAAGCTCCTTGAAGGCAGGGACTATTTCATTTTTACCTTTGTATCCCTAGCACCCAGCACAGCAATTACCTGGCACATAGTAAGCACTTATAAAATGCTTTTTGACTGACTGATGGAAAGATAACAGCACATCTAATTTCTATGATTCTTGAAGTGTGGTGTAATTTGTAGTTAATAAGTTGCTTGTTTGTTTATTTGTTTTTAAGGAAGCTAGAGAGGAAATATGGATTGCAGAAGTCCACTATTTAAATGCGAGGTGGGGAGTGGGGAAATGATGTGCTTAAAGTCACAATAAATGTTAAAGACCTTTAACATTTATTGTGACTTTAAGCACATCATTTCCTGTCCGTGAACCTTAATTTCATTATCTACAAGATGAAAGACTTAGAAAAGATGATCTCCAACACCCCTTCCAGATCTGAAATTCTATTACTAATGACTTTATTTAAGATATAAGGTGAACTGAATAATTCGAAGAGTGAATTTTTCTGTGGCTACACTGCCATCTAGTGGTGAATGTCCCTTTTGGTTATCACAAACTGTACACCAATTACAACTCCATAGGTTTCTAAAGCTTTTGGAGATTGTAAGGTCATACTTATTATTCTCTCAGATCAGCAGGGCACTATTCAGAGTACTTTAACATTAGAGCAATAGAGCAGATTTCCAGCAGTACACTACTCTAAATGGTATTTTAGAGACTTAAGAGGAGTCATGCTCTTCACACAGGTCTACTTTTCACTTAGACTTATAGCTAATATCCTGAAATAGGAAAATTTTACTCCTAGTATTATCAAACTTACAGATTTTTGAAGGATAAATAATAATAATATTGCCCACTTTTTCCTCTCTCTGATTTGCTGCAGGGGATCCTGAATTCAACATCTTGAAATCTAATCATTTGAGGCCAGTTTTCCCGGGTAATCTGATATTTCTCAATAGGGAGAAAGATTGTTGCTAAAACATAGATATCTTCAGTAATACATACACATATAGCAATCCTGCCTGGTCTCATTCACACCCTACCTTGTTCTATAAGGCTACTGTCTTCATGCCACAACCCAGAAGCATAAGACTTTCTTTTTAATTAAATGCAATTTCTTCCAATTATCAACCATTTTTTTCTCTTCCATCTCCCCACAAATACACACACACACACACACACACACACACACACACACACTCCTTGTAACAAATGTGCACAGTCAAGTGGAACAAATTCCCATATTGGTCATGTCCAAAAATGCATCTTTCCTTCTTCATTTTGACCATCACCTCTCTGTCAGAAGGTAGGTAGCACTCTCATCTTCAGTCCTCTGGAATCATTGTTGATCTTTGGTTGTTCAGAGTTCTTGAGGCTTTCAAAATTGTTCATTTCTTATAATGTTGATGTTATAATATAAACTGTTTTCCTGGTTATGTTTACTTCACTCTGAATCCATTCAAGTCTTCCCAAGTTCTCTGAAACCATCTCTTTCTTCATTCTTGGAGTACAATACTATTCCCTTTGGTTCATATATCATAATTTGTTCAGCCAATTCCCAATTAATGAGCACCTTCCCCCTTAGTTTCTAGTTTTTGCTATGACAAAGGAGCTATTATAAATTTTTTTTACATATAGGACCTTTTATTTTTCTTTGATCTCTTTGGATCATAAGTCCAGTAGTAATATCCTTGAATGTAAGAGTATGAGGCATAGCTTAGTAACTAATGAGGAAAGCTTCCATTGAGCTTTCCAGAATGACTAGACCAATTAATTCACAGCTCCATCAACAGTACACCAGTGTGCCTCTTGTCCCATGGGTGCCTCTAATATTCATCATTTTATTTTTTTGTCAACTTTGCAAATCCAGTAGGTGTTAGGTGGAACCTTAGAGTTGTTTTAATTTGTATTTCTCTAATTATTAGTGTTTTTGAGTATTTTTCATATGGCTATAGATAGCTTGGATTTTTCCTCCAAGAACTGTCTCTTCATATGCTTTTACCACTTATAAGTTGGATAAGGCTCTTATTCTTATAAATTTGATTGTGTTCCTGGTATATCTGAGAAATGAAACTTTTATCTGAGAACGTTGATGCAAAGATTTTGTTTCCCCAGTCAACTGTTTCTTTTCTAATCTTCACTACATTAGAATTATTTGTACAAAAACAGTTACATTTTACATAATCAGAATGGTTGATTTTATCTTCTGTGATCGTCTCTAGCCCTTACATGGCCATAAGCTCTTCCCTTATTCATAGATCAGAAAACCGTTTTAGGATATTTAAAATTAAATTTCAGCTGACTGAAGTCATCCAAAGTTCCAGCCTTTGGAGAATGTTTTGGATCCTGACTTTCATCCAACTTAATACCTTGGTGTCATCTGCAAACTTCATTAGCATGTCTTCATCCCAGTGAGAAGGATCCCACAATCAATCACAGAACTAAAGCTGGGAGATAGGTACCTCAGAAGCCATCCCTCATTTTATGGCTGAGAAAACTGAGAGAGGTTAAATTTCTTTGAATTCCCACAGAACTGATTTTGTATATATAGCTTATTATTATTATTATTATTATTAATCATACTGCCTTCTACTGTTATTTAATAGTTTCATTTGTATTAGTTCTACCTCAGGATATAAATAACTTTCTGGAGTGCAGAGTCAAAAAAATCTTTAAGCTGTGAAGAGAAATCCACAGTTCATTAGCAGCAAACTATGAAGACTGAGCATATATGAACATATACGCCCCCTTCTCCCACTGGTGAGTTCTTCCCGGACTCTCCATTTTGAGGAAGGGTCCAGATCAGCCATCCTGCATTCTGAAAACTTTGACTCTACTCGCCATACCCACCTACTCCCAATTTTCAACCTCCTTTTATGTGTGGTCTTCCCCTATTACAATGTAAGTTCCTTGAGGGCAGAGATTATATTTCTTTTTTTGCTTGTATTTGTATCCCCCAACATTTTGCACAGTGCCTGGTACATCATAAGTACTTAATAAATGTTTATTGACTTGTTGATTTGACTTGAACACAGCTTATTACTGTAATCAAATAAGAAGTACAACAAAATTAATCTGACACATTTAATAAAATGCATCACCTGGGCTGCATGATAATTAAACATAAATGGAAAACTGGGGCTCATATAAAAATAACTAGATCCACAGTCAAGGGAAACCAAGGTAACAAAATCTTATCCACTTATTCAGGAGGGGGCACCTGAGGCTTCCAGTCCTAGTCTTTTTCTAATCTCCCAGGACCACCCCAGTATTCTCTCCTGAAAGAGAAAAGAGAGGAACATTGGTGTTCACGTGGGAAAGGGATCCTTGAGCAGGCAACTTAATATCCCTGGACCTCAGTTTCCTTATTTGTAACATGAGGGAGGTTGTATGTACATGCCTTCTGAGGTTCCTTCCAGCTCTAGAGCTTAATTTGATAACAAATACCTCATTTTACAGATGAGGAAACCAAGGCCCAAGAGGGAAAGGTATTTGTCCAAGGTCACACAAGTAACAAGAACCAGAGCTGGGATTTAACCCTGGCCCCTTGCTCTGGTATACCAGGATTCTTGCCTTGAGCCTAAACAGTCTCTACCCAGAACAATGGAGAAGTAGCTGCCTTGCCTTCAGACAAGTCAGGCCCAGGATGCCAGTATCTTCTACTTTGGACCAGCAGCAAAACTCTCCTGCCTAGGCAGGAGGCTTTGCAGAGGCCCCCAGAGGATCAGCTCTCTATTCCAGTTCTCCCACTCTCACAGATAGAAGCAGAAGAATTCCTGCAATTAAGGGGAAGTGGCAGCTGCACATTTGAGAAATAAGACTTTTCAAGGGCCTTCTAAAACACTGCAAATTCTTTCTTGAGTTGGGGAGGAGGGGGAACTGATTTTTAAGGAGTTCTAGTAGTACACCAGAAGATGGCATCCTAATAATCTCTCCAAGTTCTGATCATCCAATCTCATAGCCTTAAGCAAAAGCAGTTTATCCATACTACCACCCCCTATTTTAAGACATTCTACTCCTCCACAGGCCTTATTCTATCCAGTTTATCTATCTCATAGCCCATTCCACTGTAATGTTTAGTCATTTTCAGGTGTGTCTGACTGTTTGTGACCCCATATGGGCTTTCCTTAGTAAAGTTCTGAGTTGTTTGTCATTTCCTTCTTTAGTTCATTTTGCAAATGAGAAAACCAAGGCAAACAGAGTGAAGTGACATGCCTAGGGTCACACAACTAGTAAGTGTCTCAGGTTGGATTTGAACTCAGGTCTTCCTGACTCTAGGGCCAGCACTCTATCCACTGTGTCACCTAGCTGCTCTATTCCACTGGAATACCAGCTGCATATCCTGAAGTTTTACAAGTAACATTCATTCCAAATCCTAGAGGCCATCTACTCCACCCCATCATTTTAAACATGAGGAAACTGAGGCCCATTAAGATTATGTGACTACCAGAGTCACACAGCTAATAAGCATTAGAGATAGGATACAAACTTGTATTTTTCAACTGTACCCCATCAATGTAAAGGGTTTAACCAGAAATGGCTTAATCAACTTAATAAGGTTAAAGTTTAAGGCCTATATTCTGACCTTGAAGACATCTCCCTATGTAAGGTGTGTTCACCCTCAGTGAAAAAATGGATGTCCTCTCTTTGGTAGAGTGTGATAGAGAGTATTCTTACCCTGAGTTTTTGTTGGTCCGTTTAGGATGATTGATTCTGATTGGAATTAATTCATATGGACCTAAGTTATACCTTGGATTTGATTGTGATAGGGGGAACAAAAGCCCAGAGATTAGAGATCCAGGGAACCTGAATCTAGACATGGGGCAGACTTAGGTCCCTAGGAGAAAGACTCTCCACCTGAAGAGCTCTTCCCCAGGACACTTCTGGGCCTCAGAAATGACAATAGCCAGAGGCAACAGTAAAGTGGCAGGAACTCCTGGGCAGAGACTCCTGGACAAAGAAAGGGGATTTCTCAGACAATGCTAAATGCTGGAGCTTAGCCTTCCCAGGAAGAGAAGTGAGAGAAAGCAAGGCAAAGTGGGGGAAAATGGTAAACTTGAAATGTTGAATTTGTTGTCTCTATGACCTAAAGTCAAATCCTGACTGCCCTTTACTGCTAGTTTGATGTTGGGCAAGACATTGAAGAACTTCCCTGGGTCTCAGTTTCATCATTTCTAAAATGAGGGGATGGATCCAACCTTCTAGAGAGAAGAGGAAAAGTTACCCTTGAGTTGTTGACCCAATTCTCCTGAAAAGAAGAGGAGTGACCCAAAGTTGAAGCAGCCCAAAGAGCAAACCTAGACCTTGTCTTCCACTAATACCATGAGTTATGTGGCTGTGCTGGTCTGACAGGAATGGGGTTCACTCAATGGAAATACCAAATATAAAATTTTCTTTTCAGGGAGTGATGTTAGTCTGATGTGACCTGTTCTTGACGAAACTAAACTGGTTCTTAATAATCATTGTTTCCATGTCTAAACATTCAGTAACCATCCTTTAATAATTTTCCAGAATATGTTTAATATGACCATACATATATAGCCTATATCAGATTTCATGCCATCTTGGGGAGGGGGGAATGGAGAGACAGAGGAAATTTATAACTCAAAATCTTATAAAAGAAAGAATGTGAAAACTAAAAATAAAAAAAATAGGTTTTTAAAAATTAATTTTCCAGGAAACTCTCTAATCTATATATAAGCAGAGCCTTTCCAGAAGCCTGCCTTGTCCTCACAGAGCCTTGAGATTAGAGAGGAGTTGTCTATCCCAGATGTGAGTTCATAGGAATGCAGCGTAGGGCCTTCTCTGGGTCAGGAGTTTTTAAAAGTAGTATTGAGGAAGAAGAAGAGAAGGAAATAGGGGAAGGAAATGGATGTGGAAAAAGGCTTCCTTTCTTCCCCGGCAAACATTCCCTCCTTGCGAATGATAAGTAGGTCCAGAGAAAATGTTCTCCTCGTTAGACATTTCCCATTCATGCATAGGTCCCCCCAAGACAAGCCACCCTAAGTTCCAGGTACTCTGTGGATTTGAATCCGCTTTAAAACCTTAGCTCACAAGTCCCTACTAATGTCTTTCATTTTGCTAGAGAACACAATTCAAAGAGAAGACATTTGATGAAATAGCAGAATAGGAAAAGTAGCAATAGACTATGTCTGCCATAAATCTATATTAGACTCTCCCATAAACATACACACCATCATTGTAAAGAGTTGAACTTTGTAGGAAAAATGCATGACAAGAAACATAGGGAACCTAGAGTCATTTTAAGATGTGGTCTAGAAATCTAGATTCTACCTATCTTCTGAATAATTGATGTTCATAATGGTGACCCTGAGGCATCAAAATACCTTAGGATGACTTCTCATTCTTTGAAGATAGATGTCATTCAGTGATGGGTATGTTTTATTCTGTGCTAATTCTTTGTGAATGGCCAGTATGTGTGGTACGTGGTATTAATCATTTATACATAGTACTATCTCACTGTGGATAAATTTATTTAGGATACCAAATTACTCCAATCACATGGCTTGATTTGGTAAGTATAGAATTAGAAAGGGGAAAGGGCATCGAATATTCCCAAAGGAAAGTTCTATCCATTTGGGGTGGTTTGATAAATTGTCCCTTATCCATTCTAGGAAAAATATTGTCTAAAATAAATCAGTCATCAAGAATCAGAGAATATCCTCTCTCTGCAGGGTGCTGGAGAAATAGCGACAAACTATTATTCATTAGCTTTCTTTTTTCTAGACTCCATGAAGATTGCCAATCTTCTGTCATGTCAACATAATGTTGAACATATGACAATACAACTAAGTAGTTTACAGCTTTCTTTATATCAGGTACATTACAGAAAAGTGCTCCACTGATGATGTTTGGCCTTTCCCAAATTAATTTAGCCATGTAACTTTGGGTAGCTTGGAATATAATGACAGAGCCAAAAGAAAATGCTGGTATAGGAATATAGAATATCACCAGGATAGAAGTGAAACTGGAAAAAATTTGAAGCAATATAGAGAAAATTAAGACCATTTAAATATTTATTGGATCTAACCGATATTTTTGGATATATGTATAATTTCATATCTAATATTTCAGAGGGATATTTTCTAATGGAACAGAACACAATTTAAGTCATACTACCCAAAGTCCCATTAAGTTTTTATAAAATACCCTGCTGATTAGACTGGATTTGGGAGATATTTTGCCCTCCTTAATAATCCATTCACAAACTATCTCTTATGGTAGGTTACTTCTGCTGACTGCTAACCCCATCCATTTTAATATTTATTCTAAATGCCTTCAATTTTTAACTTTTTTTTAACCTTGTCTTCAAATTCTGGGGTCATTTCCTATTTGGGACTTGCTTCCTCCTGTACCTAAATATAATTCTCTTTTAACCAAAATGTTTGAATAAGACAAACCATCCCCAACCTTGTTGGATAATGGTTATAAAACAACACTGTGCTTCACTGATACAGTGTTTTATCTAGCACAAAGAGGTGGAGCTTCTCAGCGTGCTTTATCTAGAGATGCCACCAGGTGGAACTCTATCCCTGAGCTGCACCAATAAGCTTCCTAGAGCACAAGGCGGCAGTCAGACTTGTCTTACCCTACATCTTCAGTTTCAATTTTATCTAGTCCAAGAGATGAAATATGAAAACTTCCAAAAATAGTTTATTTACTTGGTCCATGCTCCAGTTCTCATGAGGGCTCTTATCTCCTTCCCAATATCAACTGTACATTATATGTACCTTTACTAAAGCAGAAACAAAATTAGCAATGTTGGCTTTGACACGGATGATTCTGGCTCCCAAACCTATATATCCAGCATTAGTCTCTCCCTGGAGTTCCAGTCCTCCATCACTCACTTACAGTTGGACAGTTTGAAATGGATGCCCCATGGGCATCTCAAACTCAACATTTCCAAACTAGAAATCATTAACTTCTCTCCAAACCCACCTCACTTCTAAACTTCCCTATTTCTTTCTCTATTCTGTAATTCTTACTACAGTACCATCATCTCTCCAAATTCACAATCTCAGTGTCATTCTTGACTCCTCATTCTCCCTAGCCCTATGTATCCAATCAAATGATTATATACCTAGAGCTGGAAGGTATGACTCAGAGGGCATCCAGTCCAACCCTCTTATCTTACAGGTGAGAAAATTGAGGCTTAGGGAGGTGAAGTAATTTTCCTAAAGTTACAGATTATAAGCAACAGAGCAGGATTTGAACTCAGGTCCTCTGACTCCAGAGCCATCAAGCTTTCTACTATTACAATGGTTCTCAATATGTGGTCTGGGGACCCCTGAGTTTCTTGCAGAGGGTCCTTGAGGTCAAAACTATTTTCATAATTAATATTACAACATTTCAATTTCTAATACAGTAAGTATTTATAGGGGGCAGGTAAGTGGCACAGTGGCTAGAGTGCTGGGCCTGGAGTCAGGAAGATTCATCTTCCTCAGTTCAAATCTGGCCTCAGACACTTACTAGCTTTGTGACCCTAGGCAAGTCACTTAACTCTGTTTGCCTCAGTTTCCTCATCTATAAAATGAGCTGGAGAAGGTAATGGCAAACCACTCTGGTATCTCTGTCAAGAAAACCCCAAATGGGGTCACAAAGAGTTGTACATGACTGAAATGACCAAACACCAACAACAAGTATTAATAGATACAATTCTAATATAAACAAAAGGTCTTTGGAGGGTCCTCAAATAATGTTTTTAAGTGGAAAGAGATCCAAAGACCAAAAGGTTTGAGAACCACTGTGTTACAACATGCAGCCTCCACTAGTTGCCAAGTCTTACTGATTCTACCTCCCCAACATCTCTTGCATCTGTCCCCTTCCATCACCCGAACTACTTCCATGGTGACCTCCTAATCAGACTCTGTCTCAAGCCTCTCAGCCTCCATTCCATCTTCCTCACAGCAGCCAAAGTGATGTTTGCAGAGCATAGGTCTGACCGCAGCGTGCCCCTGCTCAATAAACTCCAATCACTACCTACTGCCTCTGGGATCAAATATGAATTCCTGTTTGACATTGAAGGCCCTTTACAATCTGCCTCCAATCCACATTTCCAATCTTATACAATAAATCCCACTGAAGAGTTTTATCACGTTATCATAACGACCCTTCATTCATTCTTCTGTCCTGTTTGCTATTGTTCACTTGTGACATCATGACAACTAGCATTTATATACTACTTTGAAGTTTTCCAAGCACTTTACAAATAATTATATAATTTTATCCTCATAACAACCCTGGGAGATAGGTGCTATCATTATCCTCATTTTACAGATGGGGAAACTGAGGCAGACAGAGGTGATGTGACTTGCCCAAGGTCACCTGGCTAAGAGGTGCCTGAGGTTGCATTTGAACTCAGGTCTTCCTGACTCCAAGACCAGTGCTCTATCTACTTAGCCACCCGGATGATGTTGTACCTTCCGCCTCCGCAACTTTGCAGAGCTGTTCTCCTTGCTCACCGCCCCCTCTTAGAATCTGTGGTTTCCCTCACACTTCAGATGAGTTGCTGCCTCCTCTGTGAGGTCTTTCCTGATCCCTTGCTTCACCTATTAGTACCTCTCCCCAAATTGCCTTTGTATGTATCTTAAATATACTTGCTCTGTGTATACTTTTACAGGTTCCTTATGTTACTCACAACCGCCAACTCCACCATGGAATATAAGCTCGTTAAGGGCAAGGGCTCTAATTTTTCTCTGTATCGCCAGATCATAGCAATTCAATTCAATAAGCATGGAGTAAGAACCTACTATGTGGCAAGTACAGAGTTAGGTGTCTTTTGACAAAGAGAAACTAAATAGTCCCTGCCCTCAAGGAGCTTACATTCCACTAAAGGGGAACAGTACATACCCAGAGAAGTCAATACAAAATACAGCAAAGGAGCATGTGTAGGGATGGGCCTGTACTCTGGGCCCTTGGTAAAGAACAATGTGTGACCTGGTTAGTGTTTTCATCCCTGTGACCGAGGATTATGTCAAAGATGACTGGAGACTGAGTCAGGAAGAGCCATCTCCTCTGTGGGTCACAAAGTTTGAGAAGAAATGGTTTTCAGTCCCTTTCAAAGTGGCCTCTTTGTTGGGACACAGCCAATGTCAAGCTCTCTCGGACTTCCCAACAAAGATGGAGGGGGAGATTTGCTTTCTCTCTCTCTCCTCAGTAGCAACTAGGGTGGTTAAAAGCATGTGGCAATGAGAATACGAGCCTGAAGCTAGAATTTAAATGCCTGGCTGTCTCTTTTACTTTGTGTTGAAACACTGGTGATCAAATAGCAACACTGAGAAATGAATGTTTCCAGCTCTGGCAGTAACTTAGTGAGTCTGAGAGGTCAGGAGACCCTGGCTACCAACTGGCAACAGGAGGTGAATCTTACAAACTAGGTTTTCTTAAAGGACACACATCACCACCAGGAGAAACCACCAGGAGTATGAGTCATGCATAAGTGGGTGGCCAAAAGAAACGAAACTTGAGCTGCTACTTTGATAGAATAGATCCAAGGTAGTATTGCAGTGGATAGAACACTAGCCCTGGAGTCAGGAACACCTGAGTTCAAATCCGGCCTCAGATACTTAGTAGCTGTGTCATTTAACTTCTGTTTGCCTTAATCTACTGGAGAGGTAAATGGCAAACCACTCCAACATCCTTGCCAAGAAAACTCCAGATCCATATACCCATTCCTAACCTCTCCACTAAACTTTAGTCCTGTATTAATAACTGCCTGACAACTATTTACCTTGATTTCTCACAAGTACTTTAAATTCAGCATGTTTAAAACCTAACTCACAATCTTTCCTCCAAAGCCTATCTTTCCTTCAAACTCCCTACTTCTGTTGAGGGCACCACCATCTAGTTTCTAGTGCCTCCCCTCTCCAATTTATCTTCCACACAACTGTTAAGCTGATATTCCTAAAATACAGGTCTGACAAATCTAATCCCCTTCTTTAAAAATCTTCAGTGGCTCTTTATTGTCTTCGGGATAAAATATAAACTCCTCAGACTGGCAGTTAAAGTCTTTCACAACTTAGTTTTCATCTACTTTTCTGTCTGATTACATATTATTCCCCTTTCCACATTCTAAGTTTTTGTCAAACCCTAAATACTAGCTGTTGCCGGGACACAACTCTCCATCTCCCTCCTCAGTGACTTTGCATAAGTGATTCCTTGTGCCTGGAATGCACTCCCTCCTTACATTTGCCACTTAGAATTCCTAGCTTCTTTTAGAGCACAAGTCAGCTGCTACCTCTTACACAAAAAATTTTCTGATCCCCTCTGTTTCCCCTTTTCTTACTCTCTGTTTATTCATATTCTCTACCTCTTCTAATTACTTTTTACTACTTTGTATATATTTTGCATTTTCTAACTTGTATACAGTATATATTGCATAGCCCCTAATAGAATGTAAGCTCCCTGAGGACAAGGGCTGTTTTCTTTTTTAGTGTCTCCATACTCAGTATCTTGCAAATAGTAGCTACTTAATGAATGTTTAATTTAATTTAAGCAGACTTACTTGATCATATCTTTCATTTGGAATTGAATTCTTTTCATAGTTCACATAAACTAACAAAAACTGCCCATCGTCAGACAATGGTTCGGGAAAAATAAAATACTTGTTCACATCTGAATCCACTGCTGTCAAATCTGCTAAAAACACAGGAATCGTGAGATAAGTGATCTTGTGGGGCATTGTATAATTGAAATCCTATTTTAGAGCAGTCATTCAAATGAAATATTTTAAAATTTAACATTCTTCAGGGATGAAAATCGTGCATGCTGTGGGGTTTGCTGTCACCTGCATTGAATGTCAGACAGGCAACAAGTTTCAGATAAGTACCTGTCATTATTAGTTGTAAAATAACCCTCAGTCTCCTGTTATTTTAACCCTACAGGAAACTAGCTTGCTAATTTAATATTTTTAGTTTGAGCCAGTGTCTTTGGGGTACTGAAATATTCTACTCAGCATGAATTTATATATCATATATATATATGATATATATGGAGAGGGAGAGGGAGAAGGAGAGAGAGAGAGAATTGACATTCAGTAACTGGATATTTTCTTTCACATTTTTCCATTGGAATAGGGAATTTTTGTCAACTTCTGAAAAGAAAACTTTGGCCTTGGTAAAATGTATTTAATAAGACTTCTTCTATTCAATATGGCCTCCATCTATACCAAAATCTCTCAGGAATCATAATCATTGTCTTAGATTTCACCCAAAGTCTAGTTTTATCTTCAGCCAAAGAAAGCTGAGGAATTGGTTGTGGTCATGTTAATGCCATAGAAGAAATTCTCATTCGCTAATATAACACAGATACTATATTAAATTCTAGAAATTCTTGCAACTAGAAACAGAAATATCTATTTCTCCTGCCATAGACAGTTGCCCTCCTTTTTCTACAAAAATTGTGTTTTCAATGATCTTTGGATTCTTTTGACTAGCACTCAGTGAGATGCTACTCTGACTTTGGTTGTTCAGTCATGTCCAACTCTTTGTGAGTTTTCTTGGCAATGATACTAGAGTAATTTGCTATTTCCTTCTCCAGCTTATTTTACAGATGAGGAAACTGAGGCAAACAGAATTAAGTGACTTGTTCAGGGTCACAGAGCAACTAAGTGTCTGAGGCCAGATTTGAACTGAGGGAGATGAGTATTCCTGACTCCAGGCCATGCACTCTATCAACTTCTACATTTTGCTGCTCTAATCTGACTTAAACACTTTTCTTTTAATATGGTAGTAGAGAGGGAATAGCCTGGTTAGTTTCTCCACCACCACCAGCAGGGGCTCAGAGGGAATAGTTTTGCTAGCTTCTCCATTCTTCCCCACAAAAAAAAAAAAAAGGGTAGCACACTGGCAATGAACCTATTCTCTGCCCTCTCAACATCAGATGGTACTTGCAAGTACCCCTATAATGACCAGAGGTGAAGATGAACCAGGATTGATTTCCAGAGAGGGAACCTAAAAACAGCTATATCCAGGGGGAAGGAAGGAATATAATGAATTCCATTTTTGAAGGCAGCAGGTGGAAAAATTACCCACTCAACACCCAGGGAAATAGTGACAAAGAAAATATGTATGACTCATCAAATTGGCAAAGGCAATAAAAGACAAAAGCAGTAAAATGTTAGGGGCGCTAAGGAAAGACAAGCAATCTATTACACCATTAGTAGATCTGTGAATTGGTCCAACCATCCACAGGAGGAGAAAAGTGGAAATTATGAGAGAAAAATTACTAAAAGTTTTTCATATCCAGGAGTCCCACTAATACTTTTTATCTCCTAAGGAAATTTTAAAAATAACATAGAATAAAAGGCCTGTGTATAAAAATTAGTCACAGAAGCACTTTTCTTTGGTGGCACAAAACAAAAACAAAACCCTGGAAACAAAGAGGGTGTCCATGGATTGAGGATAGCTGAACAAATTACATCATATGAATGCCATGAAATATTACTGAGCTATAAGAAACCATTAATTTGAGAGATTTAGAGACTATGGGATGACAGTCTGAACCGATTTAAAGTGAAATAAGCAGAACCATGAGAACAGTATGTGACACAATGATCAATTACTGATGCTGACCACTTTCACCTTTTATCAATTATTGGTTCTGAGCAACCTTACAGAAGAGGAAATGCACTTCCTTCTTCTCAGTAAAGAGCTTCAGAATATTGCACACAGCCAGTGAACAAACCATTACACTGGTTTTGCTTAACTTTTTGTTAAATGGTAGGGTTGACCAGCTGAGGAAGAAGAAAATATTTGTATTAAAACACTAGGTATCAGTAAATGTATGTAATAAACAAATTTTAAAACAGAAAAGGAAAGGGGGGCCAAAAAAGAGGGTTAACAATAGGGATGGCAAAAAAACGAAGGCCACTGAAATACATGTATGTGTGCATGCATAACACAATAGAGAAAAGAAGGAAGTTCAAAAGGAAATAGATAAGCATTATTTTTTGCAACATGGCTGATAATGGAAATGTTTTACATGTTTTCATATATATAATTAATATATTGCTTGCCTTCTCAATGGAGGGCCTGGAGGAAGAAAATTTGGAACTCAAAATTTTATAAAATGAATGTTAAAATAAACATATGATGTATATATATTTTTTAAATTAATGTGTGGATTTTATGGTGTACTTAAAAAAACAAGTGGTATGAAAAGGAGATTCATGGTTTTACATACAATCGTTTTTGGGTGTGTTCTGCTAGGTATATGGAAATGCTTTTTTGGCATTTAAATTCAAAATCTTTTTTTTAATTTTTCTTTTAAAAATGAAAGACGGCATGGGTGCCCAGAGCAGGCCTGGCATTGGAGGTGCGTAGTCATGGGCATTAGGCACTTGCTTAGAAAGTAGAGGGGAAGAGGGGGTGGCAATAGCACTTTGGGACAGTCCTTGTTCAAAAGAACCAATTGTGGATAACGGGGCTACTGAATGGCCCCATAGGCTGGCATCTGCCCATCTGATTTCACGAAGGCCGCACGGGGATGATGGGCCCATTTTTCTGAATTGTGGCAGGCCTCTAGACACGATGGGGCCTGGGCCTGACCGGGACCGGCACATTAGAGGCCAAGGTAGCAAGGAGGCCTCGAAGCCGCCACAGACTCTGGAAGGAAAAAAGAGAGAGGGAGAGGGAGAGGGAGAGGGAGAGGGAGAGGGAGAGGGAGAGAGACGCAAGGAAGGGAGGCGCAAGCGCACTGGGCTGCTGCGCTGCCCACCCCACCCCCAACCCCGCGGTGCCTCCAGCTCTCTACTGGGTGGGGAACATGAAGGGATTGTAACATAACCTCTGGATTTGACATATGGAGACCCGAAGGGATTACTTCGTTTTAAGACCCAGGACCAGTCTGGGACCAGAGTCCTGAGCCAAGAGGGTAGCGCCTCTCCCCTCCTTCCCTTCCTGCGCCCGACGACCTAGCAGGCCCTACGCAGCTCCGAGGGAAAGAGGGGAAGCGGGAACTACAATTCCCAGCGTTCCGTGCGGTCGTGGTCTCGTGAGCGCGCCCGCGCCTGGGCCGGGGACGGGAGGGAGAGGCCACTGGAGGGCGATGCGCGAGCCCGCACGCCCGAGAGCGCGTGAGCGTGAGCGCTGGGTGGATTGAATGGGGATCTCCCCGGCCGGCCAAGTTCAAGTTGTAGCTTCCGACCCAGCTGCGGGGAGCAGAGCTGCGGCGGCCACGGCCACGGCCACGGGAGACGAGCTTCGTCCACCAGCGCGGGTGAGGGCGAGCAGAGAGACGGCAGCGCTGCCGATGGACTGACGGGGACAGACGGAGGGCTGGCAGGGCCGGGGGGCTTCCTTGGGGTCCCGGGACGGACGGAGCCGACGGGGGAAAGGAGCGGGGCCAGAGCAGCGGGGGAGGCGGGTGGCTGGCTAAACTGGGTCCCTGGCGTCTGGCTGTGCACAGAAAGGGTGCCGGGGGGTGATGTCAGAGGACCTGGGTTCGAATTCCGACCACTTTGGTCGCGAGGCATCTTTACCTCTGCGAACGAGCGTTCATTGAGCGCCCGCTGTCTGCCTGGCCGGCGCTGTACGGAGCGCTTTACACATACCCCATTTCCTCTCTGGACCTCAGTTTCCCAGTCCGTAAAATGAGAGCGGCTCTTATTTTGTCTCTCAAAGTGTGGTGTAAAGTCCTTGAGGGCGCAATGTGTTCTACACACGTCCCTGATACTGACTAGCCGGGTACTCGACACAGTGCCTTGAAGTTCGGTTGTGTCTGACTCTTCCTGACCCCATTGGGGTTTTCTTGGCAAAGATACTGTAGTGCTTCTCCGTTTCCTTCTCCAGCTTATTTTACAGATGAGGAAACTGAGGCAAATAGGGTGAAGTGACTTGCCCAGGGTCACCCAGCTTGGAAGTGTCTGAGGCTGGATTTGAATTCAGGCTCTGTCCACAGTGCTACCTAGCTGCCCAGTCTTAAAGTTTACAAGTCTCCTGTTCTGAACTGGGGAGTCAGTTTAGACCGGCTCCTCCTATGTGAAATTGGAGAGTTAGATGACCTTTCCGTTCAAACTCTTAATTTTATGATCCCAGCGGGGGGTGGACACACACACACACACACACACACACACACACACACACACACTCTAAAACTATCTGCTGGAAAGGCATCTATCGTTAAATGTATTAGCATGGAAATTAAACTAGTTTGGAAGACATAGAAAGGCTTGTGGAAGCATATTAAAACCTTTTTTAGTTCAACTGAAAGTATTAAGAAATAAGTATTTCTCCAGCCTAAAATCCATTCTAGACTTCTTGTTCAGTCGTGTCCAACTCTTTGTGACCCCATTTGGGGTCTTCTTGGCAAAGATACTGGAGTGGTTTGCCATTTCCTTCTCCAGCTCATTTTACAGATGAGGAAACTGAGGCAACCAGGATTAAGTGACTTGCTCAGGGTCACACAGCTACTAAGTGTCTGAGGCCAGATTTGAACTCAAGAAGATGAGGCTTCCTGACTCCAGGTCTGGCACTTTATCCCCTGGACCACCTAGCTGCCAATTCCAAAAGGAACTTTATTACTGATGCAGTAGATAGAGGGCTTGACCTGGAGTCAGGAACACCTGAGTTCAAATCCAGACTCAGATACTTACTAACTGTATGACCTTGGAAAAGTCACTTAACCTCTGTCCCAGTTTCCTCTGCTGTAAAATTAGGGTAATAATAGCATCTACTAGGTTGTTATAAGGATCAAATGTGATAATGTCTGTAGAATGTTTAGCACAGTACATGATGCTATATAAAGGCTAGCCATTATTATTAGGAAATAACACTTTCCTCTAAAATCCTTTTCTCTCTTGTCTTAGAACCCCTTTCTTTTCAGAAAGTGTGCAAAAGGTCAAGAATGAAAGCTAAAGCTTCATGTGCATTTATCCTTATAAAATTGCTTCTTGTTTTGATATGTATATGTGTGCGTATATATATACATACATACATATATACAGATAGATAGATAGATAGATAGATAGATAGATAGATAGATAGATAGA